>NC_058493.1:8021998-8321998 GCF_020382885.2 Scatophagus argus
AATGCCAGCAGCCTTCATTTGGCTGATCAAAGGCACATCAGCCGGTGGGCGACAGCTGGCTATTGTTTTTCAGCCAGGGCTCTGTTGAGGGAGCAAATCCATGGGAGGGATCCACAAGCACGGCTCCCCTACTCTTCCCACCTAATCGTGGAAACAATCACTGCTTCACAGGATCCCATCTCCCAAGGATGAACCCTCTCAAATGAGGGAGGCAGAGGGCCCGACCGCAGGGGGACAGAGTTCATTACTGCTGTGGTCTCAAATCGCTCGGCCACCGTGCGCTGCTGACCCGGAAGTAAAGGCGGGGTCAGCAATCTATCTGTTTACCTTTTCTGCACCTAAACGCATTTCATTGGATTAGACAATTGACTGACCAAGAGGTCAAGGTTGGTCACATTATGATTTTGGGCAGGAGCAAAATGAGTGTCAGGAACATTTTTATGGGATATTTTTACATTCAGCTCAAAAGTGGGGAGGAGATTTTGGTGTAAACCAAAAAGCCACCCAAGAATACAAAAAAAAAAAAAGGCTCTCATCTATTGTTAAAACCATGTGTCCATATAAAGGAGCCGCTCTGAAATATAAATGTGTCTTGCAACAGCAGCGTCGACTGGACTGATCACTCCCTTCACAACACGAGCCCCACTGACTTGCCTGACTCCATAAAAGGACACAGGTGTGACCCAAGCATTTAGCAGTTAACTAGTGTGGAGTGAGACCACACGCCACTGACAGACTGGAGGCTCCCACACGGGACCAATATGGGAGGCTGAAAAAACCAACAGAGCGAATAGTGCACCAATTGTAAACTGCAGGCTTAATTCATTAGGAAGTGTCACTTTATTCCAGGGCAGCCTAAGCAGGCCGATTAAAAAGTGGTAATCAGGATTAATTAGGAGAATATATATGTGAGGATTAGCAGGCCTATCCTTTCTACCATGCACCTCTCTCTTTCTCTCTACTATATATTTCTCCATTAACATCTCTCTGCCTGCTGAGAATTCAGCTCTACTGCCCCCTTTCCCACATTCCTCTCTCTCTGACTCTTTGATTCAGCAATATCTCCACTTCACTTTTCCTCTCTCTCACGGCATTTTATGATTTCTCTTTCAACCTATTCAACACAACTTCAGACTAGTGGTGAACTAGGCTTTTAGCAAATGCTCAGGTCATGTCCTCTTTGGATAAGGTGACACGTTATGCTCATAAAAAAAGAATTATTTGAACTTTTACTTGATTCCATCAACATATTTTGTTACTGCTCGGATTTGGTTTGGACGGGAAAAGGCCTACTAATGTGCCATAAATATTCTCAGATTATATTTTCTTTGTTGTCAAAGTCTTGTAACACAATTTGTCACATGCATTTTGTCTTCAGGAGCAAAATCACAGTCTGCCAATGTATACAAGTGTTCCGGAACTGTAGACTTGAGTGGGTCTTCAGGTAAACCTGTTTTTTCTGCTAGCTGGTCAGCTATTCTTTGTGTAAAAAAATGTTTACATTTTTTCTGAAATAAAAAAAATAATTTGCCTGTTTTTGCTTTTACAGGGGCACAACAATGGGTAAAAGTGAAGAGACTTAGAATTGGGAAAATTATTTGTATATTACATCTATTTAATGATCAATTTACAGTATTAATTACCTTTCCATTTATTTATTTACAAGATTCAGTTGAAAAAAACAAAAAAACAAAAAACATACCACTCAAGCTGCAGCAGGACGAATGCCAGAGAGATACAGAACAGATGCATAATGGGAGACTTTTACACTAACAACCACTTGATGTCATCACAAATTTCAGTCAGGCCCCCTCTGGCCAGATTTATTACTGAAATCCTCCAAACTGCTGGTTTATCACAGTGTTTATATTATTACTTCAACATGTTTCAGTTAACATAACCTTGAATCACTGCAGTTCAAGTGCGAGGATGGGCTGTTTTGCTTGTGGTGCAGCCCCATCATTGATGTTAGCAGATGACGCATGCCCTGTTCCTTGGCACAGACTCAGACCAAATCTTTCATCCTGCTTGCCTCTCAAGTGTGGTCGGGGTGGCCCTTAACATCTGAGCGTGAATATAAATTCAACAACCAGGCTTTATTTTCATTTTGGTTCAATGAGAAAATAATATAGCCAGCAGCAGACCTCAGTGTTTTAGTTAAATCTGTGAGCAGGAGATAAGATTTGGTGTTTGGTTACAACAGTTTGACTTTCAGGTGGTCTATTATGAGACCAGAATGGTTGAATATAGATGAGGAAAAAAGACATGTAAAATGCCTCAAGTGCTGTCCTTTAGCTGAGGATTCAAGCCCATTAGAAATGAAGTGTTACTATGATGGCTAAAGTGGTCAGACCACACAAGATGACCAAACAAAGCAATGAACTAAACCAAATAAGTGTAAGTGCATGACAAATCTGTTTTTTCACATCTATAACATTTGTAAATGAAATATAAATAACATGAACCTCACAGTACAGTACATAGATGTTACAGTTAACTGAAACGAGACCAGGATAAAGACCTAGACAGGCTCTAAACAAGTCAGGAAGTGTCTAAAGGATGCAATCAACTGGGATACATTATAAGCAGTTGTAGATATTTCCTGCTCATCCAATACTTACAAACACAGTTTACTTCACTGTGCAATTTAATGATTTTTGTGGATCTGAAAACAGGTTTTGGTGAAGCTTAGGACTTAAATAATAGCAGGAGTGGTATTGAACCTCTTCGAAGAAGATCAAATGCAGCTTTCATTAGTTTAGTACAGCGCCGGGGCTCATTGATGACTTGTCAGACAGTCTTCCCTTCAATACGCAGCGAGAGGCTCTAAAAATCATCCTTTTACTGAGCCCTCACGGCTGTAAATTCAGCCCAGCTCAATACTTCTCTCCCTGCTCCCCCCAAACCTCCATTATTTCTTACCATGGATTAACCCTATGCTGCTGATCAAAAGGAAGTCTCTTCGTGTATCTGTTCAGGCCCAGACCCGTCCATCCATTAGCCACTCATAATGAAATCTTCAACTTATTATTATGGAAAAATCCATTGTTTGTCCACAGGTAGCATATTTAGTGGGAGAGCATGATCTTCCGGAGGATTAAGGAAATGCTTTGGGGGTTTTGCTGCTCTTCAGAGGGAAGAAGGAGGAGGTGCGGGTGGGGAGGGGTGAGATTGCCTCACAAAATCAGGGGTCTTATGCACCTTTTGTGGGGTGAGACTGTTTCCAATTAAGACAGCATGAGCAGCACAATATCACATTGTCACGCAGTAAACAGAGCTCTGCTTCCCACAGAAACAGGATTGCATCCCCCTTCAGGGCCTAATGAGTGTGTCACTGTCCTATTTTCCTGCACTGTCTGAACGGCTTAATACAGACATAACCTGAACAGGCATCAAAGCGTGCTGAACTCGCATAAGATACTGATCATATTTAGACACTGCATTCAAGACTTGACTTGTGCATGACTACGATTCTTACTCATTCTCACTGCATTAGCCTGCCCTTGTGTTTGAAGTGTACTTACAGTAAATATGATACATACACTAGGGCTAAAAGCTTTACATAAAACTGTCTTCAAAAGAGCATATTAACCCATCCTTGTTTACAAGAGACAAGACAGAGAAAAAAGACAATCTGGAACAATGGTCGTAAACTGCAGCACTCCCCACCTCGCTGGCGCACACACACACACACTCACATACAACAGCACACACTCGGCAGACATAACGCAGACACAAGTCTAAATCACTTGGGACGGGAGCATTTAAGACGGAGTGTCACATTTCTATGTAATAAATAGCAGAGATTGATTTGACCTCCCAGCCAGGTCCTGCAGTTTACTTATACACAAGTTAAGAAAAATGGAAGCTCTCACTCTCTGGGGATCCCTTGGAAGGAAATCAGATAGCCTGTTGTGGGTTTAAGGGTCGTAGCAGTCCAGCAATGTCAATATGGCCCTGCTATCAGACAACCCACCTTTCTAACAGCTCATACGGCAAGATGAGAGGAACGGGGAGAAGCAAGCCCTGAACATCTCCAGCTGTTATCTCAGCTCTGGCTGCAGAGATGAGCAACGGACAGGAGAGGAAGGTCAAAGGTTTCTGTTACTGTTTCTTCTGGGACAAAATGCCTCTCTTTTGCATTATTCACAGCAATCTGCCATCCTCATGTTCCAAATATAGCCATTTCTCCTCTCTTACTTGAGAGACAAACAAGACAACATGATGTCATCCATGTATAAACTGGTAAAGTTTAAAAACCCTGCGAAAATAAAAGGTACAGGCAATGAAATCTTCAGTGAATTTGCCAACGATCCGTAGCCAACACCTCAACATCTCAGAGATGCCCTGAGGCCAGATACCAGCAGGTGTAAAATAAGATCACAACTTTGAGTACATCAGAAGGCAAATGGCTTCTTCCTCTTCTGCAGCACATAGCTGCAACTTTAAACAGGAGGCGACTCTGCAAGCATTTACAGTGACATAAGGGGAGGAAATTGCCAGAGACACAGGCCAAAAATTTATGTACGTCTGGCAACCACCTGCAGGACAAAACACATTGTCCGCCATACTGTACACCACCATACACCAGCGTCTGTCTAACTTAACAGTTTTTTAAGCCACACACACCTGTGCCTCTCATCTCCTGAAAATACTGTAGGTAGATTGAACATTATATGAAAGACTGAACTTAGAAGCTTAACAAGAGAAAGTGGTCCGCCTCAACAAGAGCGCAAAAACACAGAAGCTGTTCCCAAACAGCAACATGTGGTGCCCATAAAACCCACATCCTATTTAGAGTAATTATATTGCTACAGGCTACATGAATTATCATTGACGCAAGACACAGTGACAACATCTTCAAAATATGTCAGCTGCACCAAACAGGAGCTACCAACTCAGATAAATCTAGTTTATATTACAGAGTTAGCGAGAGCTAAAATTGGAACCGAGGAAGATTAATCCATCTAGCTATCTATGTGTGTGTATCAGCCAAACACCTACTGGACAAGCACTCCTATGAAGTTAAACAACGCTTGATGTCCTTGTGCTTACAGTTCTCTGAAAGTAACTAAATGTGCAGTATGTGTATCTCAGCAGGATATGCAACAACATTTCTAGTGAGACAAAATGCCAGTATCAGCTTTGTATCATGTGATCAAACGAGGAAATAGCCTCATTATCAGGGAAATAAATGTCTTTCATTTTGAATGTAGTTTACACACCGTTAATGCTGCAGGAAACGCTGGAATGCTGTGGACACATTGGCCACTATCGACTCCCGAGCTTGCTTTCCTCTCGGCTCTGCAGAACGGAGAGGAGCCGGCCAGTGATGAACGATGGCAGCACAGTCAATGAAAAATCAACTGGGAAGCACAAAGCTCTTAATGCTCAGCCATATTGGCTGCTGACGGGAGCAAATAACATCAGCATAGCACTTACAGAGACCAATCATACATTTCCACCAGCAACAACATAGGTTCTGGACCACAATAAATTCTATCCCCTGATTAAACAGTAAATTCTGCATGCCTATCAGGGTCCCATTAAGTGGGGGGCTGCTTTCAAAAACATCATTAATCAACTGAGAGATATGGTGCGAAATATCAGTCATCGATTGTAACTGCTTATGACAGTTTACACAGCTTTATATCTGCAGGGAGTGCTCGCTGATCTATCAATTACCAGCAGCCTTTACCGCATGCTAATTGTGCATTTTCTCCTCTAATGCATTTGCACTGTTATCTTATAGGCTAATGAAACCAAACAAATCAATAAATATAAATTATACATGCAAAGATGTACTACTGTGAACATAAAGCCTCTAATTAATTGCACTTGATTAATTTATATACTTTAATTATCTCTCCTAGCTGCAGATGGCATAAATATCTGGACAATCTGCTTATTGCTATGTCAGTCATAAAACGGCAGACGCAGTGAAACTATTAGGTGAGGCCAGCTTTGTCACTGGAAAACACACAGTTGCTGACATAAAAAAGCCTTGCCTCTGAATAATTTAAAGAGAGCAAATTGCCAGACAATGCAGAGCTCAAGACTGTTGTAATTTCTTTGCTGGTTTGTTGTGGTGAGTAGAATGTCCACTTTGCATGAGCAGAGCCAAACTCACCATATTTTTAGTTACCATTCTTGATGTCTTTTTGCTAAATGCCTGGGGACTTACACATTTAAGCAGATCTTTGTACAAATTTCAAAGCAAAACATTTGTGGGTAAAGTGAAACAGATCATCACAGTCTGCTGAAACTCATATTTACTGTGTAACGCCTGCAGAACTGTTCAGTTGCAGTTTGTAAACACACTGCACAAGGTGCAGTCAGCAAGAAAGATGGCTGATTGTTGAGTCTCATTTCCAGGTCGTAAAATACTGACTCTGGATAATCAACGATCAGCTCAATAATCAGAAACATCTCAAGCACAATAAAATACAATGAAAACAGGAAAAACACAGACAGAGGGCAGGGTCTGGGGTTCTTTGTTTGCTTTTAGAATATTTCTGCACAGTATACCTTTAAGTCACATTACTAAAAACACACACAAAAAAACCTTAAAAAAAACCCAACTTTTAGAATAAAAAAACAACCTTAAATTTATCTCTGTGTATGCATGTGAGTTCTTGCTTCTGTAAACATTTTAGTTTATTGATAAGCAGCCTGTTAGCACTGTTAGCATCATTCATTTAAAACAATTACTTGGATAATATCATATGTTTCTGGTTCAGAAAAATTTCAATACAATACAGCAAATTTTGAGCAGCCACACTGAAAAGCAGCGCCATGATAATGCAATGTACTGCAACAAGCAGAAAGTTAAGTATGAAGTGCAGTTGGCCAAATAACTTGCTTTCCAAAGGTGCACAAGGGGAAAGATAGTGAGGCTTCTGGGGGTTTACATCTTGATGCTGCTAATGAGGGTGTTTTTAGTATAATTACCCCAACAGGGTGCTTGGCAGTATAATTACCAGAAAGACATTACAGAGGAACATTAGTGTGTCCAGGTACAGTAAATATGTCGAGATACAAGGTGACGAGGTCTGCTATTTTTCTGAGGCTGAGTCTTTTCTAAACAAGCAGTTATTTTTCCCACATGTGCCAAACTGTGCCCAGGAAAATTACAGTTACAATTTATCCTTGAAACAATAGGTTTCCTGCTTTACATTTAAAAGTTTTTAAATGTGGAACGGCAAAATGGCTGCCTGCGAACAGCTGAACTGTTCGAAGGCAGTTTGTACTGTTTGTACTGTGGTCTGTCCAGTTGTGATATGCGTGAGGCCTTTTTCTTTTTTTTTTTTTTTTTTTTGAAATACCAGAGTCAAGTGGGAGTCCAAACAATCAAGATTTTATGGCCAAGACTCAAACTGCAGCAAATCAGCTGCCCACAGTTGAATGTACTTTATGAAGTAAGCGAATACCTGGCAGGGATGTCTAGCACTCTTGTGTAGGCGACTCCAGACATATAGTTTAGACCACATAAATGCCACAATGCCTGTAAAAACACCTGGACTTTTTGGCCCCAACTTCAAACATTGCCTTTGCACTCTATTTACCCTTAAAGACCTTTCATGTGGCCAGGGTTTGCAAAAAACGTAGTCTCATCCCATCACAGCTGAATGTGCGACATCTGAAGTATGGAGTTGTTAAATAATCACAAATGGATGCAGGTCAGTCCTTTCTTACTGTCCAGCTGAAGTCGTAGTGTTTTGCTGTGCATATACAGTTAAGCGTCAAGACGCTAGAGGAAAAAACACTGGAAGAAATCATGCGAACCTCACACAATCACACAGGATGTCAACAGATCAACTCAATCTGCATTTATTTTGAATAGTACTACTTAATAAAGTTGAGATGCTGAGAGTTGATGTTTCTCATCATCATATTGTCTTTGCACCTGGTTTCCTTGAGTGCTGTAAAATCACTGGAACTGTGCATCCATGTTGAATTCCACTACTTTTGCTGCATTGGTCATTAAATTGACAGACTTAAATATAAGTCCTATTTGACAATACATCCACAACCACATAAACAGAATTTGGGGATAAAGGCTCAATTTCTCAGACATTGCGGCTTTACTTTATCTTCCCTCCCTTCACAGCCGAGACTTTTAATCATCCCGATATGATTTAGTCACTTTTAAACAATAATGATCATGGAAGGAGCATCATTTGGAAGGAGGTGATCAATCAGAGCCTCATTCAGCTTTAATTCATGTAGATGCACACCTAATGCTCATTACAAAGATGCAATTTCCAGCCAGTCAGCGTAGATTAATGGGGACCCGTCTCTCCTAGTGTTGCTTTGCGCAGTGCCATGCCTCCAGCAGGATGGATGACTTTCATGCTGACACAACTGGTTCACAGACTCATTTGTTGAATAGACATGTTTATGACAAACTGGTTAGATGAAAACATATTCAACAGAGAGCAATCAAAATGACACAAACCGGAAACTTTTCTTTGTTTTTTTTATTGTTTTGGTTTGACATATTAACAGGATTTGAGTCACAGACGTTTCCATCCAAAATGAAAAGTACAACACTGCAACAGAACATGTCATTCCTTCCCGTTTCTTTACATTCATCACAACCTGAGTAACTTCATTTAGGAACTGTGTTCATCCATTTCAAACATTTCACTTCCTTAATTTCATTTATAATGAAATATCATAGAAATGTACGTCCAAAGAATTAATTTTGGATTGCATTGTGGTTAAAAGTTTCAAGATGATTCTCTCTTCTGAAGAGGATTCCTTTTTATTTCAATGGATTAGACTTCAATACATAGAAACTATTTTGTTGAGATTGTGCCCAAGTCATTATTCTGGATTGAATTTCTAAATATTTAGATATTTTGCCTGTTTATTTCATAAAACATCCACTCAACTTCTCTGCATTGATTGAATTAACAGATTTTGTTCATTCAACAGACTGAAAGGTTGTTTTATTTGCTTCACACACCTTAATAAAACTATGTAAATATTTACAATTGAGGACATAAATCAAGTTTTTTTTTTTTTCTTACAGTGTAATCGGGGTATCAGGATAACTGTTAGAAAGAAGTACTTAAGATTTAAGAACTATTTATAGAAACCCATTTGAATGTGTGTGGGTGTGTGTATCTACACTTTTAGTTGTGTTCTTCAGAATTAAACTCCCAAATGAAGATAAATTATACAAAAAAATAAAACAACACATAATTTCCACTTTTCTGTTATTGTGCTAGCACCAAGTTTGCAGTGGAATATCGTTTAAGTCATCAAACTATAAACAAATGCACTTAAAATAAAGAAATAGAAACAATGTAGCTAATTAGAGTTTGATATGAACCAACTTCATTGAAAATAGTTCAGTGAAATCTTTATGCTATTATGTTACACACAGGTGCTATTAACAACAAATGTCTATGAATTTTCTAATCATTCATTTTTCTTCTATAGTATATAAGTTATTTCTATTCTTATCTAAATCTTGCCACATTCCTAATAAGCAGATACAACACTGGAATTTTGGTCATTTGTCCAAGAAAAACTGAACCTTAATTGCATTCAGAGGAAAACAGTATCATATCAGGCTGAAACTTGCGGTACGTATTTCTTACACTTTCTGCATTATTTTCAAATATAACTTCCAGGTCAGAGCATGAACGAAACAGAAGGGGAAAGAAACAAAGACGACCCAGAGAACTTAGCATCCACATTTTGAGAAGATCTACAAAATGAATGCAATCATATAGACACTTGCAGGTTAATTTTCCTGCTGCAGCTTTGATTTCCCTTGTATCAGCCAGAGCTGGTGGCATGGCTGTGGTGACGGGGATTATAGCACGTGGAGAGCTGGTCCTGAGGAGCTCCAGGTGGCAGGAGTTGAGTGTGCTGCCCTGGGCTATGTCACTGTCTGTGGGTTGGACCATTATCCCTGCCCACGGCCCTCCCCTTCCTCTTCCCTACATATCCTCCTTTTCCCTCAGCAGGCCCAGCCATCCATCCTGCATTAATTGGGTTTGGTGCTGGAATCCCCCTCTCACGGCACACACTCACGTCCAGCCGCCAGCCGTAAAGACAAGCATGTTTAGCACAACAATTATGATAATTGCTGCAGAGCACTCAGCTAAGGGAATAAGCAAATCTGATTAAGGGCCCTTCTGCATGATCAAATATTAATCTGATGTGTCTTCACTCTGACCTGGCTTGGAACATAAGAAGCTCTTATGGTCTTATGCATTAACAGATTTGCACAGGCTGAACTCATAGCAACTAATAATATTGGACATGCAAGTCAGAGTGCAGAAGAAATCTTCCCAGGAACTGAATCCACTTACTATAAAACCAAATAAAAATAGCATGGATAACAATCAGACTAAGCTTTATGACGACTCAATTATTGCAAATTAGAAATGACAGTAAACACCTATTAGGACAAAATTCTCAGAACCACCTGTTGGACTGAAAACAACAAGCTGATCTAAACCTTTCCCTAAGCTTTGTTTCTGCTATATGTACTGTAGCTGACCTCACACACACACACACACACACAACTCCACCTGTATCATTAGAACACAACTAAATCTTCATATGTTGTTATTTTTGTGTGAAAACATAGACAGATTTGAAAGGAATAAAAGAAGAATGAAAACTCTTTTGGCTATTTTAAATTAATTTCATTGAAACGATAATTTTAAGAAACAATGAGTCTTGGCATGAAAATGATGTGTTTTTCATAAATCATCCAAATGATTAACTATGAAATAATACAAGGTGTGTATCTTTTAATCTTTACAGTATTGTTATGGATAATTGTGGCAAATTAATTTTGTAAAATGAGATAATGGTGTGAAAGGAAAATAAAAACGATGCTATTCCTCCAAGATGCTGTTTTTCAAAAACGGCAGCTGGAAAATTAAAAAAAAAAAACTGCCTGAACTTTGTAAAAGTTTCTGCCTAAAAAGGTCGTATTACAGTCACAAAATATAATGATACAAAATTTAGAAAGAAGATGACCAGAGGGTGCTCACGAAAGACTTTCAAACACTAAACCATTAGACAAACAATGTGTATCAAAGTATTCATAAACTGTGTCAATATAATTTAATAAATACATAAAAATGAAACTTCACACATCAGCTAACATATCAGGGTTCAGCATCATCCATGAAGTCCACTGGACTCATTAGATTTAACCTCCCTGCCCACAGTAAAGAGTAGAGAGCACGACATAAACAAGATGGACGAACCAGACAGCAACCGGCGATTTAAAGGAGATTAGAATAATATTAAATCAACACAAATACGCATTATTTAACAACACGAAACAGCTTGTGAGAATCATTGGATTATGAATCAGGATTACATCTCTACACTCTGAGAGCTGAGAGACTGTGCCTGATTGGGGGGGATCCAGATGACCTAATCTACTTACAAAGCATATTTAACTCACTATGATTTATAAATAAGATAAGACTTATTCCAAGGTCAAATCTTAATTCACAACATATTGTTTACTCTGTGGGGCATTAGTGCAACAGATGTCCCTGCTGCCCGCTGCTTCTCCCCAAATGAATACATTTCAGTAAGAAAATAAAACAGAGTAACGGTGAGAGCACGAGTGTGTGTGTGTGTGTGTGTGTAATTGACAAGGAATGTGCAACTGAATAATGCAAACCACAGGACATGCCAAATAGCATTAATACACACAGTACAGTACATGTACACAGTGCATAGCCGTACACAGGACCAGTGACAGGCAACTTTCAGAACGCAACGTGAAGGCTGTAAAATCGAAACATTAAACTCAATAACATAAATCGACTTATGGGAATTTCTAATTAGAGTCTAATTAGACCTCTAATTAATTAGACAAACTTTATGACTAAGAATGTAAAGGCTATGGTGGTGCTTAATCAGATTTTATGCATGCACTCATACCAGCCTTGGATTCTAGAAACTGAGCACGCTCTCTGGGTCGACATCTTCATAGCATTAGACTTTTTTTCCAGTGTAAAAGGACATTTAAAAGCATGTGTAACTCTCACAAACTGGAAATTCATTTTTAGTGTCTTTCTGTTGCTGAATCTCTGAAGTGATCCACAGTAATCCACTGACACCATGCATTTAATTTAGAGCAGAGTTCTGTGAAACAAGTCTAAGGCTGTTTGTGAGAATGATCCCTCTTGACTAATATGAGATTAACCCAAATGCTGTGTGAAGGAATAAAAATACACTCAATGCTAGTTTGACTGTAAACGCACACAGAAATACCATATAATGACAATGGGGCAAGGCTATATATGGTTAAAATTAGCTTTCCTTTACACAATTCTGAACCATTCAGGAGCAGCTGCAGTGAAGAAGTCAGCGACAACAGTTTAAGACAAGTGTAAGATTATTTTGCATGGGTTTTACCGAGGGCAAAACCAGAGCAATCTGAGGAAGCTCCCACATACATAAGGACATGATACAAACTTCACACAGACAGGAGAGGTTTATCTAGTGATGGGTGGGAATACTGCTGGGATATGAAAAACATTCACGTACAGTACAAAAGAAATTAAATAACAAGAAAAGTGTACCCACAGAGCCATTTTTTAGGATAAAACCAATGTAGCTCTGTGTGGTATCACCTTACTCTTAAAGGAAAAGAATATATTAAAATGTGTTAAAACTGAAAGATCAGACTGAAAAAGAAATAATCACAACACGCTTTTATGCTGTCTACCTATGACAGTGGGATCAGTGTTTACTGAGAAGGTGCCTCCTGTGCTCTGCTCTGGCAGCAGGAAATACTGACAGCAGGGACTGGTGTAGCTTCATCTGTGCAGCTACTACAACACTGAGCAACATGTGGACAGGGCCACCAGTGCAGCAGGACCAAACAATTCAGAAAATATGAAACACACTGAGAAAACCCTATTTCTCTATTACAAGCTGTAAATTTAACTCAGAATGACACCACTGCCATGCATGTTGAATTCACTTTTATATGTCTATTATTATATATTATATAAGATTTTGACCATGGCAACAGGAAATACTGACACTGAAGTACTTTAATCTTCGGACGAAAACGGTTTTCTGGTCCAGTCAGCAGTTCAGTCATCATTCTACATCGTCAGTGCTCATGAGATCCCAGCCTGTTCGACAGCATGTAACCATAGTAACAAAACTGATGCTTTATGCTATGTTAATGGTTAAATTCGCTTAAAACTTAACAAACACAGCTTAGCCAGTGATCAGCCAAAACCAGTGAAGACAATGACATTTTATTCCTGCGTTAATTGGTGGTTGTTTAAATGTGATAATGTAATCTACTTTGTGAAAAAAATAAAAATAACGCACTTGGTCGATTGATTGCTTCTTTATTTCCCATTATGATTTTCTTTGCCTTGCATATAAACATGTAAAAATGTAACACAATGCTGTGCCAATATAAAGAAAACAGAAAAGATATTTAATGTATTTAGATGATGGGAAACTAATCTAACAAAGAGGCAGAAAGCAGAGGAGAGAGCTCGTGTTTGGCCAGACGCAAATAGTATGTTTTTCCTTCTCGTATGAGTAGAGCAGCCTGTGGTCACTCCACAGCCCAATCTAAACACTGAAATGGGAGAGGAGTATTTTCATGGCACGCTGCATTGCACCATGACGCCCCAGAGTGACCAGCGTTAGAGTGACCACAGCTCATCTGCCTGCATGGGAGAAGGTCAGTAATCCTTCCTGGATGCTCGAGGAGGGGTGACAGCTCTGAGGCGGAGTATACTTTCTAAACCACGTGTGACTATATGTGAACAGAAGACTGCTTTTCTGCTACCTACGCATGTGTCTTGTCCTGTTCTCTTGCACAATTGGATTATGGCAGTACCCCTCTAATTCTGAACAGTTCCCAAAGATTTAATATGGCACTGGAATTTGATATATGACTTAATTTAGATGGAAACCTCATGACATGCAGCTTGTGACCTCCTGTTCAAACGCTCGTTAACTCTTTGTGAGCATATTAATGCTTTTGGATACGTAAATGGACAAAGATTTATCAAGCTTTATGAAGTTTTGTTTGCTGTAAATTACAACAATAAAAATAGAAAAACAAATAATCATTTGTGAGTAACGAATTGTAAACTGTTTTAATAGTTATGTTCCTAGTTAACCACAATTTATTTTGTTTGTTCGTAATTTTGTTATATTTTGATGGAAACAACATGTGATAGAAACCTTGTTAGACTTTGAGAGAGAAAGAGAAATTGCCAATAACATTTACTGTAATCCAGTGAAATAATTAATTTCTCAATTTTCTGTCTTTGCGTGTCTAAACGTTTTATAGCGGTGTGTCAGTGCATCCAGAATACTAAAATAAAAACTAAAACTAACAGAGAAACAGCCCACACGAGTTCAACAAGTTTTAATTTAAAAGTTGCACAGATTCCTCATGGGAAAAGTGTTAAGAAAATTTAGAAATTCTCAAATATATTGTTTTTGTAGTAAATTTTGAGTGGGCAGCATAGGCAAACCTTTCCTGCAAATATTCAAGTTTAATCCATAAATAACCTCCTTAATTAAATTTTTGCATTACTTCTCTACTAAGGTATTTTCACACAATTAATAGCAAATGTTAGTGCATGAAACACAGTGGTGATTGTGGCTAATCGTGAGGTGATGTGTAAACACTACTGTACAAGCTAACAGAAATATCTTTTATTCCTGCCATGTGTGTTTTTCTTCACACTAGTGTAACTTTTACGACAGAGCAAAAACAAGCTGAAGGTTGGTGTATTACTTTGACAAGAGAGGAAAAAACACAGCAGTAAGAGTAAAATAATATCTCAACTGTATGAACTATTTCCAGCTACTATCATTAATATCACCGTTATTAATATCTAATTCTGTAATCAGTGGAGGTGTGCTGCTACAAGTGGCTGAGGTTTATTTGCACTTTAGTGCCTGGGCAGGTGCACACAGCCCACCATGGGGTATCAGGTATCCCCTTGGCCTAGGCCTCTCCCATTTGTCATGGTGAATGAGCGGTCTGCCTGACTGCACTTTCTCATTCCATTTCCTCCCAGGCTGCGCTGAGGCCCTACCACCCACTGTACGCTGTCATTTCTTTAACCCCTTTTCCATTCACATGAAGTGTGGGCAATAATGCTCTCTCACATTCCTCTTTTCAATAGCTTACACGCTACGGTCCCCCAACTCTACCAGCCCCCCATACCTCACCGTAACCCTCACGCCATGCGCACTCACACACACTCACACACACTCACACACACACACACACCTCTCTTCTCCTGGTCAGCCAACACCTCCCCTAATGGAGTGAAAAGCAAATGTAATTCCTTTGACAAGTCACTGGTTTTCTGCAAAAACACTGACTTGTTTATGAAAATAATAAATATATATATATAAAAAAAACATCAATAAGAGTTAAAAAAAATGAGAAGAATAATTAAAATACTTACTTTAAATATATTATGACTGTGACATCAATATGAGCTATTTCTTCTATTAGAAACAACAAGGCACTGGCAGATGCTCATAAGCTTAATTATTAACCTCTTTACAAGAAATCCAGTGTGCTCTCCCATCACCGTCTCCTCTCGGTCCACTTACAAACAAAGATGTAAGTGCTGCTCTTACTTACGTCCATAATGCCTCCTACCATCCATGCTTGCTGAGATATTTCCTACCCAGCATGTTCGACAACAGCAAAAGCCCCAATGCTGAGCCCATCGGCACCCTCTCTGCAACTGTAAGGGGCAACCACAATGGAAAACATTATCTACTCCTACTCAGCGAGGGGAAAAAAGAACAAGAGCACAAGTAAGAGTAATTGCAGAACACACAAGCTCATCCTACAAAGAAACTTTTCTTCTTTCCTTTTTTTCCTGCACAAAGAAAACTAGAAAATCTCCACTTATTTCAACAAACATTTATCTCAGCTCAGGAACTATGTCGGACTTTTTTTTCCTTTTAACAGTGTGTAGTGGAGGTCTGTGGGAGACCGGGAGAGCATATGCTGTCTAAATCAACTGTGGATGCTGTGCAAAGAGATTGCAGCACCATCTGCTGGCAAAAGACTGGAAACAAAAAGAATGACAAGCAGCAAAGAGGGAAAGTTTGAGTAACAGAGACAGAAAAGTGGGTCCAGAGTTTTTGGGTTCAGTACCCACTTTGGTTACTTATTCTATATGCATTCACGGTACTGTTGGGTCAATGGATAAAAACACTCCTGTGACCGAACAAGGAAGACCCAGACGGTAGGAACGAGGACTGTATGTAAGCATCATAATTCAACTTCAAATCACTAACATGGAGAGGTAAAAGTTCATGGAGGCCTCTTCCTCACATCACATTCATAACTCTGACCAAGAGACATATAAACAACCTTATTCGTTCTTGCCCTCATTTCCTTCAGTGGATCCCGTGGACAACTAATAACGAGTTAATCAGCCTGATTGCACATTCATCACTGTGATCTGTTTCTTTTTTGCAGCTGACGAGGGGAAGCATGTTTTACTTGGGAAATGAAATATTTAGTGACCCGTTGCTTTTGCCCTTCCACTGGAGGCAGAGGCCCTACAGCTGAGTAAATAGCAGAGCTGTATAGTAGACAGGTAACAACTAGTGCCCAATCTCCTCAGCGCTAACCAATAAAACCATTGTTACTCTGGACACAGGGTCTGTGGTTAAAGGAAAAATGTTTTTTTTTTTTTCCTTTTCTCTGAAACCTAAAATTGAAAAATGATGATGTTGAATTCTGAAACCCTTTTTTTCTCTACTCTTTGTGATTAATAAGATAAAAATCATATGTAAGCTGCAGGATTTAGGCTAAACCTAAAATTAATGTGCAGTTAATTTTTTCTATGTGTTTTTAACTGCAAATGTATAATTATGGAAAAATTGAGCAGCAGCTGTTGCATGACTCATGTACAGTTTAACAATAAACATTTTTTTCTGAAGAGAGCAAGCACCGAAATTAGTATAATTAATAAGGTATAAAAGAGTTTAATTTTGAACAAGTTTAAAAATTCTGCCTTTGATAAAAGCGTAGCCATTTTGGGACAATTGAGCGTGTGACCTCTATGACGTAAATTTAAGTTTCTGCAGTAACCTAGCTTTGTCCCTTGCACATTTTCTTGTTGTTTTCGGTAAGTCAGTCTGCTTATACTGTACTCCTGATGTGGTCATTGAACCGAGACATTTGTTCTACTAATGTGCTAAATCCCACAGCACCGAGCGATACCCAGGGCGATGAGGAGATTGTGTCCACCTCTGTGAGCCCACATCTCACACACCACAGCCAACAAACTTCATGAAGAACTGACATCTTTACTCTGGGTCTATTCAGTCAACATAAAAAGACTGATATGAAAACCAACAATGCCAGAGGGCTCAGAAGATTTTGGAAAAAGCAGGAGAATCAGTGTCTTTGAGAGGAAAGTGGGGGAATTAGGTAAATGTATTTATTGAAAGTGTCTAAATATTTTTTTTCCTGCAATAACGTCCAACAACAAATGATGCCACCTTGCAGATTTGTAAAGCACTGTTGCTCAAGCAACGTTTGTATTACCGACTCATTGCGGAGAGGTCATTTATGAGGCTGTAAACAGACAAAAGCATCAGAGGTGGCTTCTGCAATATACCCCCTTACAATCTAACAATCCAACGTTTATCACAGCCTGTGCATTCAGCACCTCAAAGCATCCTCATGATTTCAACAACCCAACGCAGCATATGCAATGAGATACCAGTTTTTTCAACCATATATTCACTATGCTATATACCCATATTGATAACATGAAAATAGAAAGTGAAATATTGATATCATGTTAAAAATACACATATGATAATGTCATGTAAATAATCCAGCAGATGTTCAGCCTTGGGATCTTTTGTTTATGAGTTCATCTGGTTGCCCTTTCAACATTAAAAAAAAAGAGAGACAAAACACAAAATAAACAATTTTAAAAAACAAATTTAAATGATGTTTTTCCTTTTTTGGATTGTCTCTAGCTATTACATTGCTATTGTGAATTCTTTTGGCTACAACAACTTTGTGTGATGTTTTGTGAAACATAACTCAATCCTCTACATACATAATACAGCATGAGACATGGATGTTTTAAATACGGCATACTAAATACCTACTTTTGTTCGGAGAGCACCACTTCTCTCCTCCTTTTTTGTTTTATTTTTAAATGGTACATGGAAAAAAAAATACTAAGAAAAAGTTAAATTCAATATGATTATATCTTGAGCTTTTGTCTGCAATTAGAAGTTGAAGATTGATGAAGATCGAGTGGTCGTGCCTGATCAAGGTCTATTGAATTCTTACCTCTCAGCCATCCTCAAATGACCAGTCAGCACTAATGCATCCATATTGTGTCTATAAGTGTAAATTGATTTATATTGCCGCAAAGCATCCCCAAGACATTGAAAGAGCAGCACTGGAACCCAATACCAATTATATATGTTTGTTTCTGGGGAAATGGCCACTGAGTACATTGGATCAATGTGAACCTCAAAGGTCAGAGCAATACATTTCTGCTGAAAAGTTAGTGTGCCATCAAGCAGCTCATCTGCCAGCCACCAACGTTCTGACTGGAAAGTGAGCTGCAATAACGATGGACACACAGATTTGCACAGGTGATGGTTTCTAGCACGAAGTATGCTCCTCCATATTGTTACCAATGAAAGCTGACAATAGTGCAATAAATATGTAAAAGTCTGAGAGAAGCTACTCATCAACATCCCACACTGTAAATATACCAGTAGACATAAAAAGTGCTTGGATTAGATGCTTTGATAATCAGGTGATAAGCGTAGGCAGCCTCAGTACTCTTACACACACTTGGAGTATAAGAGTATAGAGTACTGTAAGACTCCCTACAGGCGCAGAGCCTATTGATATTCATATACAAATCTAATTAAAGATCATATTAATTGCCCGGACCTGAATGACCCTGCTGAAACTAACACCTGGCACGCTTGCAGAGAGGATATCCTTATGCAAGCATGCCTTATAGATTCTTGCTTTTATCCCCACCCCTTTTACTGCTCGAGCCTCTGAGGACCTTTTGAATCCATATTAATTTCCTCTCTGGCAGTTATGTGGGCAGGGTATGAACTGTGCTATTTCACTTTTAATCTGTCAGTAATTTAGTAATGTGTAAACTAATTATGCGGCAATATTAATGTAATTGGCTGTGGGAGCTGTTCAAAAAAAAAAAAAAAAAATCAATGTGTTTGCAGAGAATGCTGTAAATTGCTTTGGGTTATTATAATCATGTGTCAAGTGCTGATTATGTTATGAAACTAAAAAGTGGATGTCAGCCACAGGTCAATACAGCCTGGCTCCATAAAATCTATGCCTCTCCATTCATTAATGTGAAAGGAGTCAGTGAGCCCCCTCTCTGTTCCCACCACTTGCCTATTAACATGTTGTGTGTATGACAGAGTCACAAGGTATATGACACAGAATATAACTTATTAAAACGTTTTTTTTACATGAGACAAAACAGACATACAGACAAACAGAAGTGAGAGTTAATAGAGGCAACAAGATGACACTGAATTATATAGAAAATGGGTGATGCACTGCATATCCTGAAAAAGGGAATTGGCAAAAAATAAATAAATAAATAAATAACAAAATAAACAGTGTCTCTGGATGGGAAAAACAAAGACTGATTGTCAACTAATTTTGTGTGATGTCTGTAGCCACAGTGGGCTCAGAAACAGTGAAGAAGTGAAGACAAAGAATTGCTTTTTGGACTGCCAAATTCACTGGGTCACAAAGTCCTACATGACACACAAGTTGCTCATAATATAAAAAAACTAAGACAATTAGGAAATCAGTTCCTATAAACAGAAAAAACACAACAGTTTAAAAGTTTCCACAAACAGAAATGGATTCCCGTGCACTTCAACATGATACTGTGCTGTTTGATGAGACTGGCACAGAATACTGTGGGACTGAACTATGTCTTAATGCAGTCGTGAGTGAGCCGACTTGCCATCTCTGGTAGCAATTATAGCTGTCAGGGGTTATGATTGATAGCCTTTGTTTACAGTGTTTAAAAGGGGGAGACAGCTTTCAAAACATCATTCGGGTGTACATATAAATAATTGGGTTTAACCTGAATGTTAATCCGGAGTAAGGACTTTTGCAATTGCACCAAAAGGTTCAATAATCAAACAGCAATAACATTTCCCATCTTTACCATGAAATTATGTCCGTTTTATACACCCGCTCATACATCTTAACTTGACAGGTTTCAGCCAACTGTGACAATTACTGGAGGTAAATACAGTGTCAAACTGTACACAACTCATCGAGGGAGTGGTCTGGACTTTCCTCTTCTGAAAATGATTACAGTGAAACATCTTGAAAATAGAGCATATATATTTTTAACTGCCTGCGATACGTAATCCAGCAGCACAATTACCAAATTCAAGATTTACGTCAAATAATGAGACAAGGAAGGAGAATTTAATTTACCATGAAAACTGAATTCATCCTAGTTTACTCTTAGATGTTTTTTTTTCATGTGCCAAAAATGTTACTTATATGCGACTTAAAACATATCTGGACCATATTGTGTTTAGCCTTTTCCCTTCATGAAAACAGAGATTGCAAAATGTCAATGAGTCGACTGAAGCTTGTTTTCCACAGAGAAGGCATTGAGATGAGACTCCATACTGTGAACAAGGAGCACATCTTTCTGTGACTCCAGCAATGGATCTTTGTTGTTCTACAGCTGACAAAGAGCTTTCAGATCCCCACCCCCACTACCAGCCCATTTCTGTGCTTATTTTCTTTATTCTACTCTCCCTCTCTCTCTCTCTCATACTGCTATCATATGTGTGTACCATTAGACCTGATGACGTACTGTAGAATTTTTTGGGAATATGTATGTATGTGTGTATGTGTGTGTGTGTGTGTGTGTGTGTAAAAACCTGTTTTCAAGTTACACAAATCTTTTGATTATACACTCACTAAACCGGTACTGTGCTTTTTTTTTTCTTTCTATGGTGGTGGTGGATTCCCTGTTATTCTCTCGGGTCCGGAGTGGCTGAGCTGCGGGTTACCCAGGACTACTGAAGCATCCTTTCACTCCCAAATCGCACTAAACCTCTCTCCTGTTTAACAAATTGCCTGAACCACAGAATTCCTTGTCTGGCGAAGGCTTGATCAAGCTTTGAAGTCTGCAGGTCAGTGTAAGGCCAGTATTTGAAGTCACTCCTGAGGTTGGACCGAGCTGATTTTCTCTGGAGAACACAACAAATAGAGTGCAAGCAAAGACACTGGAACAGTGCTGACATTTTTAGTAGTTCATCTCCTTAAATATAGTTTGAGTAGAATTAATCAAAATATGTGTGATTTTGTGGTTAATAAATGTGCTGATCAGACAGGGGCAATGGTCCGAGATAAAGATGACTGTAAAATCCTTTCAGTCCACTTCAGTGGCAGCAATGATGGTATGGTTAGGTCAGAAATTTTAATCTTAATTTTACAAAAAATAAAAACGTGTCTTAGACATAATGACAATTGAGCCAACAGTGAGATAGCCTGGTGATTAATCACACGACACAAGTTTGCCCTCCAGTCCCACCAAGTCTGGTATCAAGATGCTTAAACCACATCACACCAAGTGTAGGTTGATATTACTGTCTTGATGTGATTCAAAATGTCCGACCGGGCACACAGAATTTCGATCTAAAACGTATTTGAGCAGCATTAGATCATTTATGAACAGAGCATACTGTATTTCTTACTGACAAATACTTTTCCCCAGCTGCAGCCCACACAGAAGGCCGTGTTTTCATATTTCACAATGCCACATGTGCTGTAGCCACCTAAATAACAGTCACAAGGCAAAGGTTGCCCAAGCCATTTACTCTCTCACTGGTTGCTGGGCATGGAGCGCTCAGGCCCTGGGTGAATGATTGGCTTATGGTAGAGCTGGTCAAGCAGGGAATGATTCCAAAGACCTAAGGTCATGGGCAGATGATGAGGCTAATTAATCTTGCTTTGCACTCTACTCGCTAATTATTTACTTCCGTAATTATGCCCCTAATGCCACCCCACCCTCCTGAACCGATGAAACACCTCTCAACCTCCCGCCTTTAGCTAAAGAAACAGCCCATAAATTTGTATTTAAGGTGAACATGGTGGCAAGAACTGGAATCACATAGCTTTATTTGGGACAGCTGTTTCAGAAAAAGACAAATGTCACTTTGCACAACCCTGACCCAGCACCCTTCTGTTCCACTCGCGACGATAAAAAGCTCAAAATGTTCTTCTTTGCAACGCATCCCTTACAGCAGGAAATCACACAGAAAAGAGGAAGGAGGTAAAGGGTGGAGGGAGGGGAATCGTTAAGTGACTCATTAATGCTACATAATCAGTCTTTCAGACACATTTCTGACACTTCCTCTGTGTGCGCTTCATACTGCTAACAAGCCAGCCTGCACGAGCATGGCAGAGACTGCAACGGCAGCAGTTAGCAGTTTCAGATGGCCATGTTGGCGGAGTACTCAACATCACAGAAGTGAGACAGAGACAGGCAATCACAGAGCTGGGGGATAAAGAATGCTGGAGTAGCAGGAGAAGGCAGGCTGAAGACCCCAGGGCTCAAACAGGGCTAGATTTACCCTTATGTGCTAGTCTGGAGGAGCCATCGTCATTGATCGAGGCTGGAGAGCCATGGAAGCCGCCATTTAGGCTGGAGCAATACAACTGTGCTGGTATTGATTGATGAGGCTGGTCCTGTTAATATTATTTATGGCAGGAGGGCTACACAGCTCTCTGGCAGAGTGAGCACCCCCCATAATAAGTGGTAATTGATGGCACGGGAGGCCAAGGCCTACTCGCTGACCCCGGTCCTGTGAAAGTCAGATGGATTGCCTCTAACACAGTTATGATTGATATTATCAGATTACATAACCAGCTACAGAAGCCTTGTGGGCCTACTCAAGTGGGCACATTGATTTTTGATTAGGACGCCACTCAACACATCTTGGAAGGACCTGGGAAAATATATCCTACAGATCATGCTGCTTCTCAAGATCTCTGAAGCGATGTTTTCCATTGGTTCTTCAACAGTGTATGGCTCACGGGTTTTGCAGAATGTTACCAAGCCAGTCACAGTTGAACAATTATTTTGCAAACTAAAGCACATTTTAATCACAGCAATGGTTCTAGAAGACTGTAGTGTCCTAAAGATTAATGGAATTTGTGGACATACTATTTGTGTTTTAATGTGTTTGCTCAACATCTTTACCTTGATTGATCTGAGCAGATAGAAGTTACAGGGTTAGCAGAGCAGGTCCCCATGATGGAAATTATGGTGCTATTGTGTAATTTCAGTGTCTGCAATCAAACTATTTGACCTTGCAATCAAGGCAAAGGATTTTCTTTGTGTAGTAACAATATGAAGTACAGAACAGCACTTCTAAAAACCACCAAGATCACTCGATTTACAACAATAAAAAAATTCACATTTTGATCTATCATTGGGTTATTTCATATTTGTTAAAATTCATTTGAAACAATAATTCAAAGTGATGAAGAGGTTGTAATTTGTACAACAATAGCCACTATAGAATTACTGTTAAGAATACTTACTTTAACAATACTACAGCTTCAGAACAGGGGTGGCAGGTTTCTTCTAGTACCTGTGGAGTAAATGGCTCAACCATTGCGTGACCAAGTCTGGTGTGCCCCCCCTCCTTCCCCTCCCCAGCACAACTTGCTCAATTACTGTGGACAGATGGACTACATCCAGCAGATCTCAATGGCTTTCTGTGAGTCAGATGCTGTTTTCATCTGTGGCCTGCAGTAGAAAGAAATCAAAATATGTATGAAAAACATATTAGTGTTTCCCCAGAGGCTTGCCACAGTTTGTGCATGCACACAGTGTTAAGGTGACGGTTGAGAGAGGGGCATATGTGTACCTGAGAATGTGTGATGCAGGCTGTGATTAATGTCTCTTCATGACTTTTTTGACACCTCTAGCGTAATGGCACCTTATTTTAGAAATGGCTAATTATCTTTTCATTTCATTTCACTTAAGAATTTTTTCATTGCAACTCTTTTTCTGACAGAGTCATATTCAGCTAGTATGAAAGCTGCTTAGTATATGGAAAAATAGTGAACATAGTAGAGAACTAAAAGCTTGTTATGTACCAATAAAAATCTTGAATTTTCAGTTCGATGTTAACTGACTACAGACAGCAAAAGAGGGTCATTGAGGCAGCTGTGTGATGTGACCTCTGGCTGACCGGTATGGAGCAGGAACAAGGCTGGAGTTATGCAGCTAGGGAACACATCTTAAGGTAGGGGCTTGGGTACAGTATGAACAGGTCTGCTTGTTCAAAACCTTGATATTTCCAGATTCTACAAGGGTGACATGAAATGAAAATAACACAAGTTTAAAGAAAATCTATGGGGTTATTTTAGTTAAATGCTCGATCCTGGTTGTGGACACATTACTTCTTAGTTCAATATAAAACGAGATGAAAAGCAACAGAATGTAACAAAACATGATGTACAGTAGATCTATATTGTATATAGCAGATCTGAAGTATTGATGGTGTTTGCAACTGTAAAATAAGAAAACACCCTTAATTTCTATTAGTTGTGAAAAACTGGGATGACTGAGTGAGAGTGCCTCCATTTCATTTACTGTATAACACAAGGACCATACATGAGGGATGATTAAAAAAAAAAAAACAACCCTGCCTCTACTGTTTTGCATCTGGTCAATAAATTTAAAGCCAAATTAGAACAGACTTGTGAATATGATAATAACAAATTGTTCCTCTTGTGCACTTCCCTCATTGTTTTATTGCATGTGTGGGCAATCTTCCAGATAGAGTTGAATTGATTTGCTTAATGATCTTCAATCCCTCCAACGCTTTTCCCTCATTCTGTAACAACCTGCCTCTAACCCCTCAGCATCTAATGCCCTAACCCCCTGCCTCTTTATCCCACCCTCACCCTCATCAGCACAGAGTGAAGCTGTGAATATGAACATTATGAGCTTTGGGTTCAAAACTCAATGGTTCACAAATCAGCCTCTATGGATTTTCTGCTACTCCAATCAATAGCTGCTGGAGGGGGGTCATGATTTCCCGCTTTCAGATGTACTCCTACTCCTAATTCATATCAGTGATTTAAAACACCCATCGGTGAGTTGCGATAATTTGAAGTCATAGACAAAAGGTGGACTATTAAAGGGGGAAGTGTTGTAAAGTTCCCGCTTCTATACTATAAAAATTTTGACAGTGCACTTGGCATGCATGCACCTGTGTGTCAAGTCTCCTCTACAGTACAGACAAGTACAGAACTGGTGTTGCATACTTAATATATTACTCTTTTCCATCAGCTTTTCACAAATCGCAAAAGTTCATAGAAATGATGGATAACCATCTGGCAGTAACCGTAATCCTGTGCCAACTAGTCATACAACAGCCTATTGGCCTACGTTGTTGAAAATTCACGATTCAAAGTTCATTTTAATACCTCTCAAGTGTTTCATCCTGCCACAGAGATATGGAAGAACCAGTGAGTGTTTATTTATCTTAATATAGCTAATGGATTTTTCATAGCAGCAGTGTCACCATAATGTCATGTCAACTGATGCCTTTAAAGTCCACATCAAATCAAAAATGTGTTTATATAATTGTGCCCCAAAAGGGAGTTACTGTAAAAATGTTTTACTCTGGTCATATGATGATGGTCAATAACTTTTTTTTTGTGTTAAACTAAACCACTCGTCTCTTTAGGTGTAATCTATGTGTTGTAGACTATATTTAAACCATAACAAACTGAAAAGTCCGCACACCATGGCACAAAGTTTTAAATAAGCCACTCAGTGTTAAGGATGTTGATCAGTATTGGTACAACTACTACAACTGGTGCAACTAGTACAACTGTAACTGCTGCTAATACTACCATTTCAACTGCTATTACTACTACCAGAACAGCTCAACTATATGCTTATAAATTCTCGCCATAAGTGTGTGAGCATGACCAAACTGTTCCCAGTACGACTGGGTCCTACGAGTCCTCGTCTACACAGGAGACCTCTGCATGATGGCCAAATGGCAAAGAGAAACACAGGGCTGTTCACTGCAGGACAGCCACACATGATTAATGACCTCCAATTAGGGTCTGGATGGCAGGTTTCATGGGTTCCTACTGCCCACACCGCCCCCAACCCATGATAATCTCTCTCAGGCATGTCTCAACAGCTCAACTCCCCTACACGGACAACATCCCAAACTGGGACAAGACGCTCTGTTGTCCAGACAGAACAAGGCACAGCGTTACTCTCAAGTCCTTTAACATCTGTGGGGTGATATCATTTTTCTTCATGAGGTAACAAATCTAAGGCACATTCACATTAAGGATGTTGGGAGTGGTTTGGTTTGTTGTGGTTTATTCTCCTTTTAGGGGAAGATGGTTTGTTCCTTTTGTTCTGTTTGTTTATGTAGGAAAAACTATGCCTGCCTTTTGAGATTAGGTGTACCTAGATCAAGTTTTATACTTCTATGTCAGGATGTGGAGCCTTGCAAGGTTGGCCCAAAGTATTGTAAGAGCAGATTAGAACCTCATAGACAATTTCAATTTTGGTATTAAAAGGTCTAGTGTAATGTTCAGTGCAAATCGTCTTACTCTTACTGTGCTCCCTGTACTAGCAGGCCCATCAACAAGTGAAACTGAAGTGAAGTTAAATCAAAAAAGTAAGTATTTGTAGCAGGACCACTGGAATGACTTGAAGCAAGGATATCATGGCACAAAATGTAGTGAACTCAGATGCTGTTTAACCATTTTGGTTTATATAAGAGAGAAAATAGTTTTGCTGTTACTAAGTTGTGGTTGTTGTCTAAGTTGTAGACACAATGAGAGGCTTACTTGTTGTCCATTAGTGATCCCATTATGAAGCATTTCAAAACACCACCGTAAATTTAAATACAAACCACAATGTGAACCTGTGATGGGTCTCTGACCATAAGCATTTTTCACTTTGGTAATTAAAATTCATTAACTTGGTGGAAAGTAGTACAGAAACATATAGTATTTACTGTATAATTTGCGGCAGTGTAGATGAAGCTCTTTCTGCACAAATGGTACTGACAAAACTGTCTTTTACTCCACTAAACATTATTCTGTGACTGTTCTTACAGTTCTAAACACCACAAAAAAAAAAGTCTACTCAGTCAGGTTAGGTTGTCTGGTCCGCTTTGAGCTCAGTCAGCGGTTCAAAGCTGGACTGGTATCAAATTGCTCCAATGCCCCTCCAAGCTGATCAGCATCAACTCTTCATGGCTATATGTGGTTTTGGGGGGAAATTTTCCTCCACACTAAGTAGCTGCAGTGGTCTGCAGCAACTCTAACATGATGATCTAACAAGATGACATCTGAAACTCTTCTGCTGAAAATGCTCTATTAATGGGACTCCTCCGCTTTACTTTGTAGTCCTGCTTCTGAGGATCCATTGTCAACAGCATCTCCTACAAGCCAGTAAAGGTTTTCGTCCCTGAAGATATGGCTTAGCAGAATTTTAAAACCTTCTCACTCATTCTGGATTGTAGCTATATTGCAACCTGCTCTGAAAGACAGAACAGAGCAGCTGAGTGTTCACATCACTAACAAGTGGCTCAAATGACAACGAAGTGTCTTATCAAATAAAATCTTAACCTGTCAGAGGTTTCTCAAAATGCTTCATCAGCTCTGCGACGTTGCCATCTCTAAACACAAATAGCTTGGCTTGCTCTTCTGGTCATGTCAGCGTTGAATACTCTGAAAGAATCTGGTGTTGTCCAGATGCCCTCATCCTTCACCAAATTGCCAAACCTCACTTTTTCCACATTCTATGTCTCTGATATAACCCTGTCTTCCTCAATCAAAACAGCCAGACAACGTGCTGCTCTCAGCTTCACTTCAAGGCTTTATTCTACCATGTCTGTAATTTGTTCAATCATTTCTGCGCAGCTTTTGTCATTGTCATACGTTGGATTTATTTCTATTCCATTTTTCTTATACTTTGTGTGTGTTGCTTGCCAAATTTCGCTATCAATCTAGCTCAACGTTTCTCCTCAAATGTAAGTCAAACACTTGAACTAACAAGCCCTGAAATTATGTCTCCAAGTCATTTGTATGATTTTCACACTTTGTTGACTGAGTTCAGTATGACTGTGCTCATACTGAAAAATTCATGTCTGAATGTGCAGTTAAGGTTGGTGGTGTCGCTCAGCGTTTGGATGATTACTTTTGTAATATGCTACAGATTACCAGTAACCCTGTTAAAAATTGAATAGTAATGGAACTGAATTGCTTCAGCGTAATTAAACTCAGTACATTTGATTACGTTTTGATTATTTTTCCAACAAATGTTTTCAACAAAGCTGTAAAGTTCCAAAAAAAACTCAAACAAAAAACACACACAAAAAAACTTAACTTGCATGTAGATGTTTCCTCGGGTTTAACATGAAGTATTTCAATGCCAACTGCAACAATCAGTCAATTAGTTCATTAGTCAATTAATCAGTTCATTGATTAATCATTTCAGTCAATTTTCAAGTAAAAACTAGCTTTTCAAATAAAAAAAGATTTGCTGCTTTTTTTTGTCTTTCATGATAGTAAACGAAGAGTCAAATAAAGCAATTTGGGTTCTGGGAAATCCTAAAAGGGACTTTTCACAATTTTTTGACATTTATAAACTAAACAATTAGTTGTTAAACAATCAGCAGATTTGTTTGGGAGACGAGAGGTAAACAAGAGAAAAAAAATCATACTGCCCAGTGAATGGAGCCCATCTATGGTAAGAGACAACTCCTTGTAGGCTATCCAGCACTTGATGGTGTTGTACTTAAATTTTTTCCATTAGCTTTGCTGACCTCCATTGCTGGCAAATGTGCCAAAACAAAGCATTCCTTTCCTACAGTCAAAAGATACCAAGCAACAGACTAAATGTTATACTCTACATAAAAGGTTTTCATCAAAAAGAATATATTTAGTTGCCAACATTTTGATTAGTAACTAATTTAACTACATTTTTTCAGTAACTGTAACAGATTACAAATACATTTATTTTGTCATTTACGTACATATATAACACAGTCACGTGTAACTACCAATACTACGTTGTTACAAAGGCCTGGAAAAGGGAAAAGAAAAAAAAAAATCTGAAAACAATTAAACACAAATCCTGTTTGTACTTTGTAAAGGAGTGGCTGTTGTATTCCAATCACAGAGGACCTATGGGACGCCACGGAAGTGTCATTAAAAAGAGAAAGGATGCGTGAACAGCTGTTTTCTGTGACGGCTCACACTGCTTACCATGATTTCGTTCTCTGAGACTGGGTCAGGATTACCACAACCCTTTGGCAGCCTGCTAAGCCTCTTTCTCAGATGGTGCACATATGACAGAGTAGAGATATATGACTGCATATGTCTGTTTGTGTGAGAGACATATGTGGAAGAAGTATAAAACATAAGTCATAAAAAATAAAGTGTGTGTGTTCCTGTGTGTGCACTGTACATATGTGAGGCAGGGATATAGAGTCATGGACATTTAGGTATGAGCAAATGGATAAGTGTGAGTGCAAGTGCGTGTGTGTTTTTGTTATTGCAGGGGGTTCCTTAAATTTCCAGATATAGCCTTTTCCACAGACAGAGAGAAAGACATAGCGTGTCAGATACAGAAAAATGAGCAGGGAGCAAGAGCCAAACACAGGGTGTGGGGGTGGAGAGGGAGAGGGGGAGAGGGGGGGGGGAGAGAGAGAGAGAGAGAGAGAGAGAGAGAGAGAGAGAGAGAGAGAGAGAGACTGCTGGAAGAATGTGATTAAGTCTGTTTATGGAATCCTATCACTGACACACAAGAGCAGGACCACCTGCAGTCTGGAAGTCATTACGCCAGGGTCACGGGATATCCTACATGTAAACTCTGAGTCACTTCACCTCAAATTGGGTGTAAAGATCCCATTTCCTCTCATCGACAAATTGAACCACCTGCAGGGTGATAGGATATGATGTGGGTGATGTCTACGGCCTCCATTGCTATTCTATCATACGACTGCAGCGAGTGAGTGAATCTTGACAGGATGGAGATGTTGCTTGGTAACAACATCAACTTTCAGTGTAAAAGTCAATTTACTATGCAACACCTACACTAAGTCCGACAATACAACAAGTGAAATGCTTGTTTATCCTGATCCATGTACATTTGTATTTAATTGTGAATATATAGGATGTGTGTGACAATGCGGGCAAGTAAAATTCACTTTTGCCTACCTTTTAAAGAGGACAATCGCTTTCTGTGTCAATATTTTAGATTTTGTCTTGCTAGTAGGATTCACTCTAAGACTTAAAGTCACTTAACTGACTTAAATTGACTTAAATTTGTCAAAGAAATTTGGTTAACTTAGTAAAACCCCTTTATTCAACAGCAACTGATTTAGAAATCAGGCAAATCTCCCTGTTATCCTATTTTTTATTGATAACGTAAATGTTTCTCAACATGGCGATGCAGGCGTCTCCTGAATAATTCAACAATAAAACACAGAGAAAAAGCCATCTGCCAAAGAGAGCTGCAACACAACTCTCTGTCCTGGCAACTGGGAACAAAATACTGCATTACACATGATGAATTTATCTAAGACTGACACAGAATGGGAACACAAACTGATTTAAAGTGTCTACATTGTGAAGTTTTTAGCTTCAGCTATTGAAATGTACTTTTCTCCTCAAGACAGAGTCATATGCAGCAACTTATGTGCCAACGTTTAGGTTTGAATCAGCCATAAACTGACAAAAAGGAAAGAACAGGATGGCTCCAGATTCAAAACATCTGTGGAAAAGAAAGTATGGACCTTCGTATCAACATTCAAGGACCATAATCAATGTCTTTTAGAAAAACAATGACGTTTTCATCCACAGAAGGCTGTTGTTTTCAGTGAAAAATCCAGTCTGTAATACCTCTTAAGCACCAAACAGCAAACAGTCACAATCAACAACTAGCTGGTGAACATGTAGCTGCCAGACAGCCAGACACTTCCATCAGGAGTTGGTAGAGAGCAAAAACAGAGCTAAAAGCGTGAAAATTGAACTTGTCATCACAATGCTGCTTCATAACTGCTAGACTTGTAGGCTATACTATCTATGCAACTGTTTTTTCAAGCATTGGTAATGTGTAGGAGACAGCTAACCATGTAGAAGTACGATAGCAGTTGCAAATTTAAATACAATGAATCAAAAGCTCATTTATACTCTGCCTTTTCTAGAAAAAGTAGGCCAGAACTGTAATTGTTCCACATAAAATATTAACTTTGAAATTACACAATTGCAGTGGATCAATTATGTTTGTCAGGCAAATTAGGATTAAAATCTTATGATGAATTCCTTAGTGGAAACAAGGCACCAAGCGTTACCTCTTCAGACTTTTCCAGTGCTCTGACAATAAACGAAAGGGAAAAAAGCCTCATATTTGTTGTGTACACTTTTCACCCATCTCATGACTGGAAGGCAGATGAGCTGATGGTTTGTTGATTTAGACTGATGCATCCCCTCTGTCTGACAGTTCTGAATCATGGCTCTAGCCACACACACCACCAGCAGCTCTGGAATGTCTGATAAAATGATATTAATTCCACACATTAATGAGATTAATGAATCAGTACGGCTCAAAGTAGAGAAACCAGCTTTTCCTTTTTGTCTGGCCCTGAAATAATAACACAAAGGTAATTATAGTGCATCCATCAATCTGCTGCCGGACAGTCTAATTATCTGGGCATTTCTGAAGTGCTCTCACTTCTTCGTACCCATTTGTATTGCGTGATATGTTATTTTTTCATTAATGGAGAGCTCATCTGCGGCTCCTCCTGCATGTTACAGTGACTGCCTGTCAGCTAGAACGGGAGCTATGATTGATGGGTGAGGGTCTGGAGATTGAGAGATCCAAAATTTCCATGATGGATGAAGATGTCATACTGCTAAGAGGTACACATCATCGGCTCATCGTGCATCTTGACAAAGCACTCTTATCCCCCAAAGGGAATAATGAGGATGCTGACAGCACATCCACTATAATCAATGGCTTTCAAATGAATAATCAACTCCACTAATAGAACAAAGAAATTCTTCTTGAATTTAGTATCTTAGTAAAAGCTACTGAAGCCTAAAGTCTTTTACTGCAATGATTAAATTAGTGAGCTCAGAGGGTTTCTATTTTTCTAAATATTGCTGAGTATTTTATGTACTGAACTTGTAAGTGTGCACCTTGTCATTAGTATTGGTTAAATCCTAGAAATCCCTAAACTGGTTGGAGCACTGACTATTATGAAGTAAACCCTGATATTCAAAGATGAATGAAAGATGTTCCAGAAGACATAAAGTTTTTCTGACTCACAGAGTAGTACTTGAATGTTAAAATAGCCAAATGTGGGGTTTCATGATCTTATTTGTTTGCAACTCATAAACTGAGCAATTTTTAAAAAATCTATGCATATCCAGATGAAAACATTTTCTCATTATGCTGCTTATTTCCTTGTTATGCTAGCATTTTTCATTAAAGTTGAGCATCAATGCTCAGCATATAATAAATAATAAAAGCCTAAACTCCTCCATGTCTTTGCCAAAGCAGCTGCAAAAACCACTATCAAAACTCAGCCTTTCTAAAACAAACTGTTCAGCTCCATCATCTGGACTGTAATGGATTTCCAAAACAATAATAATTACGTGAGCTGACCAAAGCGGAACAAGGTTTGGCTCTGCCTGCCCTCCTTCCTGACTAATTGTGAGGTGTACAAAGAGCCACTTCCTGGAGCTTCCTCACTAATGGTTACAGACGACTGAAATTTCTGAGCAAATAAAATGTCCAACAGCTGTCTAAGTAACCGGGTTTAGATCACCTCCTCCATCTTTTTTTCAATTTCAACAGCACAAGAAACCCAGAACCTGTCCTTCCAATGTGTCACACAGAGACCCCAGCTGTTAAACTACAGTTTACATCCATTTCTCTGAGTGACTGGATTCTACACCTGAGCAAACTATTACACAAAGTACGTCTGTTACATTTCTTTAACCCATTGTTTAAGGAGGATGTAGCTGTCCAAAGTTTCCATTAGCTCAAAAAATGAATTGAGAAATACCTTTAAAAGCCTTTATACACCAAGCACGCCACAAATCATTTGACAGACAATGTTATGGTGTGTCTCCTGTCTCGGTACAGGGGCTGGCTCGAGGGCACAGTCACCCCCGTCTGATAAACACTCCCTTAGCTCTCTACAGCCATAGCCTAGGGGGGAGTGAATGGGAAAATGTACAATCTGTGCTTGGGTTATAGCTGTAGAGCCAGCCATTAATGGTAATATCATAGAGTAACCTCAACTTTAATTTCAATAAAGTCATTAAAATTTGAGACAAGTCATTTCACTTGATTCCAGTGTCTTGTAAATGGCTCATAAATGTCCATTTCTTTTTATAAACACTGGGGTGAGTTACTTATCAGGCCTGGCAGAGGGACACTTACTCACAAGTGGTTTTCGTCTTTGTTTTTGCATAGAGGCAGCATAGATGACACTAAAATAAACAAATGAAGAAGAATGTAAAACAAGACACAGACCTCATCCTGCTGATGTCAGAGAGGCAATTACATGCATGTACACACCCACACAACACGGTGAATTTCACATACATCATCTCGTCTCTGTCCCTTGTCCTGCTGCCTTTTAAGCTATCTACTTCATAGTGAACCCATCCTTGATACTGTGAAGCTGTGAGTGACCATGTCAAAGCAATAGGTCACATGATGCACATATAAAAAAAAAATAAATAAATAAAATAAAAATTCTGAGCACATATAATGCACAAAATAAACTAAAAAAAATTAGCCTCAAATATGTGTTAAAAGGTCAAATACTTTGCTAAAGCCACATATAGCCATAACTTTGTCTAGCATATACAACAGGTGAGCAGCTTGTTTTACAATGCAAGGCCCACAATGCACCACAATTTGACAGATTAAGACGTTATGGCTTAGCAATTATGAAATGGCATTAAACACCACCACCATCTTGCCAAAACTTAGTCACACATGTAAAAACAATTTTAAAATGAACATCACACACACATTAGAAGAAATTTTGCCAGTTTTACCAGTAATCACAAACACAATAACAACAACTTGCTAAAAGTGACAAAAGAAAATCAAGATAGTAAATGATATAATAAACAGAATTTAGCTGTGGGAAACAAAAACTCAAAACATATGCCAGTCTATCACACTCTAACACACAAACACATACACAGAGACAATTTTTCGCGCTAAATCGCACTCCCTCTCTCTGTCACCTGGTGTGTTTAAAGTGAGATCATACCTGGAGGTGAAATTGGGGATAAATCAACACAAAACATCTGTAATCCAAGCCTGGAATAAAAAAAGGCAACTAGACTTACAAGTTCTGTGTGTCAATTTTTAACTTCATTTTTATTAACACCATTGGCCAGTTACTATTTGTTTTGAAAAGGGAAGATTAACAGACAGACTTGTCACTATTTAAAGTATTTAGCCCTTTAGAAATTTGTTTTTGGAAGAAATGGCAAACCTAACTTGTGAAAGTGACAACTTTGCTGCTGGGTACATCCTCTTGTTAAGAGTTACAAAAAAAGTCAAATGTAAGCCTGACTGTTGCGGTTTTATATTATGTCTTCTTTTTCTCTATGAAGTAGCACTGCTATAAACAAGCTTCCAGACTTTCATGATTTTTTTTCTGCCCGTTGTATTCATGCTCCTCCAGTATTAGTGTTCCGGAAATACTCAATGGACATCAGGATTTATGACATGGAAATACAAACAGTTTTCACTGACAGATGCTATAGATTAACAAAATGTTTTCCACTCCAGTCCATCAAAAATGAAGTATTTGTATTGGACAGACGTTCTCCCCTGGCAGACTTCAGACAATTAGGTTTACACAGATGTCAAAAAGTTGTTAAACACACCTTCAACAATGCAGAATGCTACAGATCGAAATATGCCCCATGCAAAGTGTCACCTGCACCATGACAAAACCTTTGTGATTCTTTTGCTCGAATATGAGGAATCCAGCTCATCCAAGACTATAGCATCTTTAAGTTGAGTTATTTGCTGCAGTGTCTGATAAATCACCTTCTCAGCTTGACTTGCGTGGTTTGAGGCGATTTCATTTTCCAACCCCTCTCAGTGGTTATCTAAATGGATTGTACAATAATCTTTTGTGCCCTTAAACCACACAGCAAATAATTATTCTGTGTTCAAATGTTTGACAGGAAAAATTAGTAACAATCACCCAGAGAGCAGGTGTTTTTCTTTTTCCTTCTCTTTCTGCCCCTCCATGAATGCCCGCAGCAGAAAAGGTTGTGTACAAGGCTAGTATTGATTTTGAAACCATTTGAAAGGAATAAATAAGACGGGAGAGGAGGGAGGCCTTAGCCATGAGCTTTTTGATCAATCAACATGTCACAGCTGGAACTAAATTCAATTCTTATTTATCAAAATCCCCTGCTTGGTTGGAATGCTATGCAACAATGCTTTGCAACGGCCCTTAACAGTCCTTGAGCCACAGCCATCAATGTCACTGCCATAGATTTCATGACGGAAATACTTAGCTTTGAAATCTTTATCATGCAAAGACCATAAATTCATCAGAATTGCATGAGGTCATGTATTCACAGTGATGAGACACAATATATATTCAAACAGGTAATTGCCAATGTCAAAGAACATGTAAACTGTTATCAACTGAAATAACTAATGCTATATATAGTAAGATATCAGGTTGTTGCTATGTAGGTGGAGCATATAATTGCATTTATGTCCACAGATGAGCAGCTTTTACTTTTTATCCCTGCGAATCTGCCACAAAACCCGTAATTTCTGACAACCTTCATGTATGTTCATAAAACAGAGTTCAGAGGTCAACATTCAACCAGCGATTTCACAACAATATGGTCTGATGAATGCTGAACACCCAGAGCACCTTCACTCAAACATGCTTGATTAAGAAATCCATTTTCTGTTATGTGACCATTAAGTCAGATAAAACCTTTCTTGACTTGTGTTATTATTGAAGGAGGACGGAAAAGAGGTCACGTTTTTACAGCTGTTCACCAATCCACCCACTCACCCACCTTTGCTCCACCACCGTGCCATTGGCACTTTGATATTCTGTTAAGTACAGGGGATATGGACGGGGGGGTTGGGGAAGAGATGTAACTCACTTTGACAGGTCAAACATTCATCACACAGTTAGCAAAGATGGACGCATATCTGTGGGCAATTTGATCCGTATAAGAAACCAGAGGACGCTCACATAGAGGAGATTCTTGTTGTTAGCACAATGCTAACCACTGAGCCATTGTGTCAACATGACATTTCACAATTGGGTCTTTGAAATGAAAACAAGCATGTTGCAAATCATAGTATTATGCTTATTTGCCTACTAAACACTAAGGATGCATAATATTTAATTTTAGCATCGACATTACAATGTGCCCATGTGCAACAGTCGCAGTCGCAGGATATGCAATGTCAAGAGAGACAAATTAAATCAAACACATCATGCCACAATATTATTCCTGCTGGATACAAAACAAAAGCATAACAGGTTCTCATTTTCCGTGACTAAGCCCGTTTATATTCCACCATGTAGATTAAGCTTCCATTTTAACATCGTCAGATATGGTAGATTAGATGTAAATAATACGCATACGCAAACTGCATTATTAGTCCATTTGTGGCATCTATTAAGAAACATTTTGTTGTGCCCCAGATACCTCTCCACCTGTTCTCTCCCCACTTGTCCATGACAGAAAGTGAAAAGTGGCAAAGGGATGAACCAACTGTGGCAGAGGTCAGTTCTTTCATCCCTGTATTCCTTTGTGAACTCAACACGCATGTCCTGTTCTCATTATCTTTGATGATGAATTGATCATCAAATAACACAAAATTGCAAGACTGATACCTGCTGGCAAGAGCTTAAGATGAGCACATTCTCTCATGGTCCACTAACCAGATGCAAGGCAAAAGAAAGCTGTGTATGGCTTGTAACCTTATTTTGACATTACATTATTTAATAAAGTTTTGTTAAGTTCTCTTTTAACAAGGCAAAAAGTGCTTTAATGTATAAAAATCAGAATAGTTTCTAGATAGCATTTCCTTAATATACTGTGTTGTGAGCTACACCACATTATATGAAATGTCAATGACTGCTATATTACTGTCTCCCATGGCAGCATTATAAAAGATTTGAGAACCTCATCATGGCATTAATCTTGCTGGACAGAGAGAGAAAGATGAAGAGGAAGAAAAAGAGATTAAGCTGATATTTCAGATGAAGTTCTCACTGTGGAAATATTTATCTTGAAAATTGATTTTGCTAATATCCGTTCTAAGTTTTGTAAAAATAAAAAATCATTTTAGGGAAGGTATTCAAGTAACATACCTGTTTTATAACAGTAAGAGCTAGATGTTTTGACAGCTTAGATTTGGATTAAACCTGGCTTAATAGGATCATTTTTCTCACAAAAGGTACTCCTTCAGAGTAGGGCAATCAATTATTATGAATTATACATGCATTGAATTAAGTGTCTAATGTCATTAATATATCTCATTAGTTTGCATTGAGTGTGGGAGATTTTCCCCTGTGTGACTCCTCCATCAAAAGGAGGTTGGGGGGGGGTTTGGGTGGCTGGATGGTTGGTTGGTTGGCTTGCTGGTTGGGGGAGAATAACAGTATTTGCATTGAGCAGAGGCGCCATTGTGTCAGTGTCAAATGGAGTGTTTGTAATGTCTCTCTCTGTTGCTGGAAAGCATGAGCTTTATTCATTTCAAATATTTTCAGTGATGCATTAGTGTCAGGATGTGTCGCTTCAATTTCTCAGAGACGAGCAGAAGCCTGACAGCCCAGGCGGATGTGTAAATACAACAGAAAACACTTAACTATGAGATCATCTGCACTGGGTTATTAATCTTGCTTTTTAAAGGGCCTGTGCAGACTGACTCCATCTATGATCCTCTACGCCTGGTGTTGCTATATTCTGAACCATGTTATCCGCCAGAAAAAAAATATCCATTAAGGAGATGGATGCATTTTGGGGATGGCTGGAAAACAAAAGGAACACACAAGCACTGATTGGATGGGTTATGGGTTAAGGGCACATTTACAATGGACTTCTTTGTTTGAATGGGATAGCACACAGGACATAAGCTGCTGTAAACCCACACATTTCAGCATCTGATGAGTGAGTCCTTGCCCAGTGGAAGAGTGCAGAGTGAAACGTGCTTTAAGACTTAGAAGAACCGGATTCGTTTCTAATATACCTGCGTTAAATGTCTACATTTGAATATAGCTTTCATAATAGCAGGATCCTACTTGACATTAATACAGTTACTCACATTCACACTTGGGGAATGGCAAGCATACTACTGCATGGCATTGGTATTCCCGGTCATGTCCCTCACACAGAACAGGTCTCAGTCCAATTTATTCAAGGCACATCTCACAAACTCAAAACAGCCACTAAGCATGTATCGCAACGTATTAAACACAGACACCTCACATGAAAAATGAATCACTACTGCTAACACTGAAGACTGCTCGAAGAAGATAATCTGCAACTGTTTTATCCTTAATGTATTCATAACAATTCACTGAGGTCATTCACATTGCCTATACTTATTCACAACACTGACTTCAAGACATGCAATGACCCATGTATCATCTCGGGTGGTGCTGAATCAATGGGTGATGACATGTCCCCTGTTGCAAAGCCATGAGCATTACAACACAGGCCAGTGGTCTCTTATCATCCACATCTATAGCACCAAAAAACTTTTATTTTTCTCTTACTTTAAAGACAGGAAATGTCCTTATCGTGCAACTATAGACACCACAACCAAATGACTAGCAGAGGTGAGAGCAGTCGGAACTATAAATATAGTAAAGACATGTGCTTTTATCCACTAATGATTTTTTTTTTATTCAAATCTGTCGGGCTGTAAAAAGGTGGACAGAGGGAGGTCATGCAGCCTTTACACAGCACAAGAGGCTTCTTTTAAGAGACACAGCAACTTTAGCCTTGTTGAATTCAATCCAGGTATACTTCAGTTAATTAGAACTAAATAAATAATGTGCAAGAAGCCTATTTAAAGGTTTTATTCTCAAGACATAAAAGTCATTAATTATCACGGTGAATGTGAAAGAAGGATATAACAGAGAGGAAGGCTGAATTGAAATAAATGAAACATATAGGGTTATTTAATTCTATTAAACATCAACTAAACCACCAAACTTTATCTATAGATCTGGGAATCAGTTTTTGTGCTTATGGTTGTCTGATGACATTTTTTCTGAGATGGAATTATAATGCACCAGTTGAAACAAATAAAAGACTAGAACATTCCCCTGAAATTACTCTTCCTTGTTTTTGAGTGTCCAGGGAGGCAGGTGAAGTCTGCCCTTATTACCAATGTCAGAGATTCGATTAAGCACGAGGAAAGCAAATGATCCCAATGAACTAATGATTAATCCGGCAGGTCTATTTACTAATGTACCAGAATGCATTAGAGGCATAAGTTAATGGGGACAGGACATCAATTCAAATACAAATGAACCACATTTGCATCGGACGCTTATTGACTGGTGTAACAAAACGAATTACAAAAGGTAATCTACTTATAAACCTTAGAGACGGATGAAACATGATTCCCAACATATCTACAATCTAACTTGGAGCCACTCTTGCCTCAAGAAATGACAGCATCAATACAAACAGATTGACCAGCCTGTCATCAAAATAAAACATCAGTTCAAATTAAAAGACTGAGGCTAGAAATAATTAACCTGATTTCCTGTCACTGCATAAAGACAACAGTTTACCCTGGAAAAGACAACCTGTGCTACTTCTGTGATCTGTAAACTGAAGCCTGTAAGTATGACCTCAGGCATATTTCCATTCATACAACATATTGGAAATGAAGAAAAATAGTTTTTTGTTTGTACTGCTGAGTTGTAATTAGCCGCCATCATCCCCATTAGTGGCAGAAATTTTCCCACACTCCTCTCTGCCAAGCAAGGGACAGTGTGGGGGATCATCAGAACTGCCAGAGGCGACAGTGCTGTGGCACTGCTGAAATGGCTCCAGCCGAGTGCAGGGCCTTCCCTAGGGGTGAGTAGAAAAAGTGAAGAGAAAAAAAAAATACTCCTCCCGCTTTGTGGATGAAAGGCCCAGACTTAATCCTCGCTTTGTTCTTGTACATAGATGAACATGAAAGCCCACTTCTGGATTGCTTCTCTCTGGGCCCTTGGGCACAGCACTGGACCCAGAGCACAGTCTTATCAATAATGCTGCGCTCTTAACTATGGGCTTAAATTGGTGGGGAATATTCCACATTTTGACGGAAATCTATCCATCCCCTCTTCCCAGCGGTAATGACACTTTTGCTAGCTTGTCTAATACCATCTAGTAAGTGATTTTTTGTAAGGGGAGGAGGGGGGTTTAAAAAGAGAAAAGCAGCAGTTCTATTTGATGTTTCGATCTGGGATTGATCTCAGAGGAAAGACTCACATTCTGAAAGTAGGATTATTGGCTTCACTGGCTCTCCTCAGATGTCAAAGATCTTTGAACAGCCTTGTAAAGTGCACTACTTCCAGGCTGCTGGTGAACTGCTTATGAACTCATCAAAAGAGCACCTGTCTCCATATTAATGAGGCACCGCACACTCAACAAGGGTCCTCTTCCCACACATACCTGTCCCCTGGAGAACCTCACTGCTTTTCCTGGAAACTGGAGAACAAAAGTGCTTCCCATTTCCCAAACCGGTGTCTCCTTGCATTCACACTTTGGAGCAAATTCACTGAATCACCTGAGAGTTCCACACCTAATGTCAAAAGAAAGAGAAACCATGATCAGAAAGACAGCAATGAAAATATATATTTGACACCACATATCACAACACAGTCTTCACTCAATACATGGGACAATGTAAGGCCACAGTAAAGCAATACCTAAGGTTTTTTTTTTTCATTTCCTGTTGCAAGTGTCTTTCTCCAGGCGGCACCGCTTTTGCCTGTTTTAGATGGTTTATGATGAATTCTTGTTGCCATTGCCAGAAACACACCTGGGACCTTTTCTATGTTTACATGGAGTTTATAGAGTAAAAAGATCCATAACATATTATAATGTCCATACTCCAAAAAGAATTACATGGAATCAAACTCTCAGTAAGACAATACTGATGAAAGGTAAGGAGGGGCAGAGGTTTCCGTGTTGTACTGGGGGATGGGATAGATGGTGATAGAAGCGGTCAAACGTACGGGAGGGGAGCTAAGTCTGTGGTGATAGTGGAGTGGGGGGGTAGCTGCATGGCTGAAGTGTAATTGATAATGTAAAGGCAGATGGGGGTCTCCAGGGAGACGGAAGGAATCCAAGCAGATGGCCAAATTGCCGCTTATTTATGTGGAGCAGAGGGCTCAGCCCCTCGTCCGCATGGTATGATGGATCATTATAGCTCTCTGTGCATAAACACCAATATGCTTTTAAATCTGGACGGCAAAGCTGAAGAAAGCCAACAAGCAAAAGCGCCATATTTCAAACGTGTTGTCAGGAGCATGAGGGGGGGCAGGTTGTTACGGTAAACAACCTATGCTACAATGAATCTAATTAAAGACCATACGCTCACTGCCTCCCGCCCTTTATCAAGGGGTCCGTTCCATCTGTACTGAATGCTGGTGTGTTAACAGATGCACTAGTTGAAGAGTTGACAGAAGCAACCGACTTCTTTCCCATGGAGGACTCGTGAATACAGTGTGTTCGTTCATCAGCAGCAGACATCTAGATAAGGAGGAATTCAGCTATAATGTTCACACACGCACACACACCCTTGTGTTGGTGTGTTTTGATGACACACACTGTCATTATCTTCGATCAGCTGTTGTGTGCACAGACACAGACAGATTGGTTAATATGGTTGAGGCCCCTTTGATCCCACCCTGTCCCTGGGTTAACTCTATTAACGTCACCCCAGACAACCGATTTCATATTTACTGAGACTGTTTCATCTCCCAATGCAGTAATTGGGCTCCTAATGTGAGAGCAGTGATGTGAAGGCCATCCATCGGACTGAAATTACACAGCATGCTCTCACGTCTTCTCATAAACACACTTCAATACTAACCAGCTTTTCAGTGTTGGGGATTGTAGCTTTAAGCAACTGTTCTAAATCATTTGTGCAAAGCTGTCCATCTTTTGTCAAAACATTGCATTAATAGAGCCAAAACATATGGGGTAAATTATTGTGTCTGTGTTGTGAAGAGATTGTAGATAAACTGTTTACAAACAGATTTATCACTTGAGTTAATGTAAATTTGATTTCCCTAAAACACTGAAAAAGATGCTGCACAGGCACTTCTGGTTACAATGTATGTAAAAACAGAGAAGTTGGACATTCTGTTATTCTGATCACTGGTTCATAACTTCAAACACAAGGCTGTGTGATACCCTGAAAACCTCAAGTATGGGAAAAAATAAAACCATTAAAGAACAACTGGGATACCGCTTGTTATCTATTATTAAACCTCTATGTGTGATATTTAAACAAGATTATATCCTTTTTTAATGGATCCACAAAACTGTAAAGTAAATGCGTCATTAAGTGGGGAATGTCTGACACCTCCACGGGCCTCCCATATTTGACCTTCCAGAGTAACACCAGCGAATATTAATATTTGCTTTTCATTTCAAGTAGCAGTGGTGCTCTGTTCAGCAGGAGTGAAAGAGGGAGGAGAGCCTGAGTGTGGCGAATGTGGCTTTCAGACAGGATATTATAGCGCCTAAATATGCTTGATCAGCCAATGAAATTGACGCTAAACGTAACTAAGGTTTCCAAAGGTAAAATGAAAATAAATGTGCATAAAAAGACTCACATTGTGATTCTTCATTAGAGCTGCCTAGTAAAGGCTCTCTTTGTGCGTAACACGATGATGGACAGAGGACAAGAAAGTCTCCCTGTCACAGCAACTGCTACCATGTGACTTTAAGACTAGCTGAAAGCAGTAGCACCATAGTGCTGGGGAGGGCTTACTTAACACCCCACATTACACTTACAGTCACAAGGAGAACAATCACAACGTGAAAGAGCTATCACGCAGTGGAGTCACTTTGGGCTCTAAACGGAGAGGTTAAACCTGAGTAACAGACCCTGTTTGGAGAGCTGATATCCAAAGTACCTGACACTGTGAAACATCACAAGGAAGGAGGTGATTTACAGCAGCTCTTGTAGTTTTGACCATCATAACAGTGTGATAATCACATTTATTGTAGAGACTGTAAATATGATCAGTTGAGCCCCATGAGTCAATAAAATGTAAAGCTCAGGTAGCTTCAACACAATGTCAAGCATAGAGATGGGCATTTTAAGTCCACATTGCCAAATTAATACTCACATAAAGAAACTATTGTTTCAATAAAGAGATACATGCATTGCATGCAAAGGTTTGTGGCAGTGGCTCACCCTGTATTGCTTAGAAACTCAGGACCATGAGACAACACTTAATCCATCTGACTCTTTGACTCCAACGTAACATCATAAACTGAGACGGGAAAAAGCAAGCACATACCTCAGGCATTAAGACAGGTTTTTTTTTATTTTGGTTATGTATTGCATTACAGAACTATCTACTGGTGAAATGCAAAGCAAATGTTTCTATGTATAAAAACTGGTTTCTGATTTGTATTTCCTTAGCCAATTGAACATTGGATTTTGTAAAAGTGTTTGTTTCCATATTTCCTACAATAACTTTGGGGGAATTTGGTATAAGGATATCCTATATATTGGTTAAAACTACAACACAAACACCTCATGACTTATGTACCACCATGGCGGCAAATGTGAGTACTGTGGTATGTGAGGAAATGAGAGGGACTGAATAGGGTTTCTGCATGGAAGCAAAAACATGATTCTTCTTAGCAACACAAGTAGGAACCACAGACAAGTACAGAAGTAAAACTGGGTCATTTGTTTGAAATACTGAGCAATTTTCCGTCAATCAAAAACCATTCCTTGACCTCTTGTGCAATAAAATCCCAGAGGAGCACTGATTTTACACACACAACAAATAGGAAGTGGGTGATTTGACAGGAAAGAGAGCCATGTTTCAGAGTTAGGACTCCAAAGAGAAAAGTATGATTCTGCTAAAATGGTGTCAGTGTCTGCACTCAATTTTGGTAATAACTTGCTCAGAGAGAAAGAAAAAGTCTGGAAGCAATTTGCAATGGTACAGCCAAGTTTTCTTTTTCCTCTACCAAAAGTTATTCTAACTATTGACCTTTACAGTGCTTGAATGGCATTTCCAAGCATTCTTGGATGCCACTGCTGCTCTCAAACGGAACTTTTTAATTCTGTGCGTCAGTGTTGTTTTAGGCCCCGTCTCCAGGGTAAAGCACTTAAACTATTATTGTATGCTCACTCTTTACTGCACTCTATGAACACTGGGCCTTTCTCTTATTCCTTACTGTTGGTAACACAATATAAAATCTATTCCAAAGATCTTTCAATTACGAGGACCTGCATTTCAAGCAAAGAGGGCCTCTGGAAATACACAAACACATTTTGATGTTTCACTCAATTTGTTTTTCTTTTACTGCCTGTTATTTTTAACTATATGTATGTCACGCCAGAAATTTGTCGTTCGTGTGTGTCCAATAAGAAACAGAATTCAGTCATCCTCTGTGCTCTATGATGTATTTAAACAGCTTGCAGTGCTCTCTTCCTGTTACACTGCTGCTCCCTTGTGGTGTATCCAGATATGAAAAATTGGTTTGACAAAGTGTAGATCCAATAGTCTTAGACATGGATTATTTTGCAAGGGTCAATGAACAGAAGCAGTTTTTATAAAGAGAAATAATACAATTATTAAGTTCTAAAAGAAAAATATGTAAATATTGTACAATTACAGAGAAATGCTTCACTCTGAATGGGTTGATATTTGCCTCTTGAAATTGCTATCGACTTGTCGATTAGACCAGCAGCAATGAGTTAACCTTTGCGATGTATGTTAACTGATGTGTTGGATGTGTTGGTTACACATCGTCACATCACGCCAATCCTCGAGTCTCATCTCTCAGTCAAATTCTTGTCCTGCTGCCCCAGCGTCTTCATCCCAGCCCCCCGTCTCTCACCAAAGCAATCAGGTAAATCCCACATTAACTTCTGGGAAACAGCCCATTAATATTTCACTTGTTTTCAGGCCTGTTTGTGCCATACATCAATGCCCAGCCACTCCTTTCAAAGCCATACATTAGAACTATTTTCAAAATACTTCATTGTCAGCCTGTGGCAGCCTCATTACTTATTAAGATAAGAGAAAAGATGTGCAGGAGCAGTTGGTGGCTCAGCTTGCTTTAAAAGCTCCTTTCTACTGTTTCCACCTCCTCTGCCTGCCTTCTACTCCACCTCCTTCTCCTCCTCCTCCTCCTCTGTACTCGTTTGTGTGCTAACACTGTCAGAGGGCCTTTAGGAAGTTCCTTGGCTGAAAATAAGAGGGATGTTAGTTTAGTTAAGGGAAAAGAAAAACATGCCTGCCACGCTGGGTAAAGTGTACTAAAATGCTGTGTACTAAAGCGCTTAGTCAGCACAGCCAGACCACATCAAAGAGTGTCAGCATGAGTTCAACCAGTGAAGGAGGGATGTCAACAGCAAAAATTAGAATAAAGTACTTTGGATGAAGTATGTGCCGCATTTAACAAATAACATATAGCAAAAGATATAAAGTGCAGTAACTGACAGCTAGAACTGCAGAGTCTAAAGAAAGAGCCTAAAGTGTGTCATCACATGATTTATTATTTTAGATCAAATGCTAAAGAGAAACACACAGTAGTTACATACTGGTCATTTCCTGATGATTCTGCTATCTCTAAAGGAACAACTGGGCTTTAAGCTTTATCATGTCAGGGAAAAAAAAAAGTTTTGTGATATTAAATGAAGGCTAAGAATATTTACATTCATACTAATCCACATTCAGTATTGACCTCCAATGGGCTAATGGCTGGACCAAAACTGCACCACTGGAATGTCACTTCAGGCATATCAAGGAAAGCAGTTACCAAAGATTAGGAGAAATACACTACTATAATAAATGAGCGTCAAGAAGAGAGAGAGAGAGATTGCAGTGTTGTTGCCTCACCCTCTGATAAATGTAGCAAAAATTAAATTGCTATGAAAGCAGTTCAAAAACTACTACAAAAGGAAGAAAAGATCAGAGAGGAAGATGTAAGAAAGTGATAATCTTACTCTATAACCTTACTTTACTGTCATTCTTCCAGCATGATGGCATACCTTTGTAACTTTTGGGAAACACTTCCAAGGTTTCACGTCTACATATCAAAACTCATGACAGCTGAGAGACTTTATTTTGTCAGTGTTTTCAAATCAGGCATATAAATTCTTCTTCTTCTTTTATTTTTCATTTTAAAAAACTGCACAACCTTTTAAATCTGAGCATTTAGACTTTATTTCAGCCCATAATGAACACGTAAATGAATAGAAACCAGGCAAAGTAGTGGAAATTATCCAGGTGGCACAGGAGGTCAACACTGCATTGGAAGGAAACTGTCTGACATTCATATCCTCATGTCACAAGCTCTGTCACAGTCCAGGAAATAAAGGTACGCTACACCTTGTGAGCATAGCTACATGTTATCTGGCTAAAAGCAATGGATACGACTGAAACTTCACATCCACCCTGTCAGTTATTTACATCTGCTGCATATGGACTTTTCACAGGGGACTTTTTGATTGACTCATGGCAGAAAAGTCACAGGTGTGAGTAAGAGTGAGTAAGACCAATTATGGTATGTTCTATTTATGGCAACCCAGTGAGCTGAGCCAAGCCCATTACATGACTGTGGGCTTGGGAGACTGGAGTGGAATTTGAACATCATTACTAATGTGATTAACTGCTCTTGTGCTTTTCCTGCTACGACAAGCAAAATGTCTTCTGTAGTGACGAGGAGACACAGGCCTCTGTCACTGCACCAAAAATACACACTGAGGATGTAACCGGTGCTAAACCTGCAACAACTCTTAATGTCGCTGACCTGACCGCATGCATATCATATCATATCAGATATCTGTAACACGCCATACAGAGAGACCCCCGGATACACCTGTAGCCTTACGTTAGAAACGGACAAATGCAACGGTGTCAAGTCACCACAACATAAGTAGCGAAATGGTCGGAGGACTTAGCAGCTGCAGTACAATTAAAATCTTTGACTGTATATTAGCAAACGCTCAGCAAACTGGTAATTAACGCTGACATTTTACCTCAAAAGTAGCCTCAAACTTTCAGTCGGCAGGAAGGAAGTGGCGCAGTGGGGTTAGCGGAAAGCCTAGCATCGGGTCCCTAAGGCGCTCCTCCCGGCTACAGGTGCGTCTTTTATAAGGTTTCCCGGTCGTGAGACTTCTAACCGTTGGTTGGATTCGTCTTTTTTGTTACATTAGTGAAGAACGAACTTGTGCCATATTTGACCAAACTTCCCCATCCTCATTCAGCAGTCACGTTGCCCTCTTTTCGGACGTGGTCATTGAAAGCAATACCCCTCGTCTGCTGCCGCTGTAGAAGGTGAAAATGTTTCAACAGTACATAATTATTTGGATAAGTCATTTGAAAAAACTACATAAGATTATAGCTTATGAGACGTTAAATCCAAGATACCAAATTGAAAGAAATAATAAAACATAATTCCAGTTTTCCTTTGGGAAGTCTCCTTTAAGTTCTTATTTATTTGTTTTACTCAGGGAATGTGTCACTCTATTTTTAAACTCTGTTAGACAGAAAAAAGAATCTTTAATGCAATTTGATTTCCATATCACACAACTGAGGGACTGGACTCAATAACACCAGGTCCATGATGAAACATCATTTTCAGTTTTTTTGCTATTCTTTTAAGGCAGCCCTGTTTTCTAGGAAATGCATTTACTGTATATCTAGCTGGTTTGCAACAGCAAATGTAATGCTGATCAATTACAATTATTATTTTAACACAATGAGAAAATGTTAATGAAAGTATTTGGCAAGTTACAAACATGCTGATACAGAACATATCAGTGAAATATTCAGTGACAGTAACAACTTTAGTGTTTCATTCAGTCACATAAATGTTGTCTCTTAACATAATCCAAACGATTACCTTTCTCTCATTTGCTGTTGCAAATTAGTTGTGAATAAACAGAAATTCTAGGAGAGTTGTCAAATGCTCAGGCTGTCTGAGTCTAATATCTCCCACTGTAACAATAAAGTGGAACTGTATCAATGATCTCAGTTGAGATAATGTTCCTAAAGATACAATGCATTTTGGGATAATTTGACATCAGCAGCTTATCGTTTTAATCACACAGGAACACGTTGTTGCCAGGATACATTAAAGCAAGATGGTGTCCCTTTACTCAATATATCTACATCATTTAGATAGATACTTTATTGATCTCAAGGGAAATTCAAGATTTACCCAAAATAAATGTATAGAATATAACAGTAACGTCCTGCTGTTGTTTTAATCATTTATGTGCAAAAATATTAGTGCAAATCATTGGTAAGAGGCATTTAATTGAAAACACTCTAATTTTGCTGTTGTTGTTGTTGTTTTGTTTTTTGTTTTAGTCTTTGAGTTCATAGTATTGCAATGCACAAAGAAATTCTTGGAAATTCTAACTAAAACAATTCTTCGCAATCCAACACAGCCAGATTTAATGCTTGGTCGGCACAGGTAAGTTGATTAATGACTAAAGTAGGCCTATATTTTTCAAACCACTCCCAAAGTGGGCACCTACAAGCACTTCTCCTAATGGTTTACAAAAGCTGCTCGAGGGCCCCAGCCAGGTACAGTAGAGGGAGCATCATCTGTTCCCAAGCAGATTATTTACACTGTGCCTTTATCAGCCACCTAAACCCAGGCTATTAGTCATCACAGAGCAGACGACAAGCCCCGGAAACTAAGCATTTACTGTTAAATGGTGATGAATGAAGTAGCATTTCAAGGGTCGTACATCAACTAGGCATCAACTCTGCACGCTGATCTCTCATCTCTCTCAGGATGATGATGATGAGTTAACATTTGGTGTAACTACACATCATCTGTGCACTGCATTTCAAATTATGGCTGCTCTAAACTCTAACACTACAAAAGTCAGCTTTACATCCACAGTGTTTGACTCTGATATTTAGTGTTAATAAGATAATTAAAGGCTAAAAACTATAAAACTGAAATACAGAGGAAGTTAAATAATATTTCCAGTTACTGCTTTAGCCTGTCTTAAAGCACTACTACCAATCCAGAAAAACAGTCTTTATTTTCTAAATATTATTTCATAACGCTTTTAAATCACTTGAAAACGTCAAATCGTGGTATTAGTTTGATGGTTTTACGTATCAATATAAATTACCTCAGAATGGTTTGCACGTTCCCGCAACTAAGCAAATGAGTTAAAGGAGAATTTTGATTCATACCCTCCACTCTTGTCTTGTGCTGTATGCTCAGAAAGGAGAAGATATTTTACTAAAATGAAATGTTTGTAGTTAAAAAAAAAAAAAAAAAAAAAAAATGTTTTTGGCTCATGTTTTTATTTGCCAACATTGTGCCCAGTGTGAAAGACTTGACTCAATCAGTAGAATGAAATCAGTGTGTGGTCACTTTGGTTCTGTTTGCTTGTTGGCTAATTTCTCTCAACTCATACTCAAACAAATCAACCCTGTGTGTGTGCATGTGTGTGTCTGATGAGACTGAAGTAAAACCCTGGCAAAACGCCGACAACTCTCTCAACAGACACAGCGGGAATGTTTGGACTGTAAACACACCAACAGTCTGCCTCATCCATACACAGCCATGATGCACAAGGCACCCACCAACTCCAACCTTTGTTGCATGAACACAGCCATACAACTCGGTCTTGCTCATACACGCTCAGACATTTTACTTTTAAAGTGTTCTAAAAATCTTGTTTTTGTTTTACTTTTTTGCCATGCCCCACATGGTCCTGCGGGGACCATCATCTACATACAGTACAGAGGAAAATACAAAAAAGACAACAGACCAGTAATAGCAATAGGTTTGGAAGATGTGCTAATCTGCAGGTACTGTAGTGTATGTGTGTGTGTCTGTGTGCACCTGTGTGTGTGTGTGTGTGTGTGTGGTTATAAGAGAGTTTGACAGGGACGTCCCTGTGTTTCAGTGTGTGGCCCCCACGACAGCCTGGGGTGGCACATCCATCTATGTCTTTTTGCCAAATTTGATTTTAAATATTTATCACGCCATACATCTTGGCTGAAACAAATTGCTGGCAAAGTGCTATTGTCTGTGAAACATGTAGTAAGAAGGATGGAGGCTTTAGAGGGAACATCAATGTTTCATTTGGTAAAATATATGAGTAGGAAGTGTATGTGCAACTACAGCACTTTTTAAAACTGGAGGATGATACAGGAGTAAAACTTTCTGAAATGCATTCAGAAAGAGTAAAGCTTTTTTAAAAGCTGTACACTGTATGTGTACATTTACATTCAAGGGGCCTCTTTATTGCTTACAAAGCCCTAAAATGTATCAAAGCACAGCAAATTTTAAAGAACAATGTAGTTGTTAAAGGGTTTTTCAGTTAAACTCCCTGTAATGACATTTCTTTTCTTTAAATAAAGTACAACAAAGCAGGCAAGTATTTTGAGATTGAGTTGGTGTTCTTTGTGTCTTTCTAAAATGGCACACTGTATGACCACATTTGCATTCAAATAGCACCTTTATTGCTTGCAAAACCCTACATCTGTCATTGTTAACTACAAAGCTTTTAATTACAGAATGGTTGTTGAAGGTTTTTAGTTAAACTTCTTGTATTATAAGTTTGTTGCTGTTTATGAAAAAGTAAAGCAAAGTGAGATGTGCAGCATCATTTTGCTGACATTATTAGTCCATATAAAATACAAAGACAAAAGTATTGGGACATGCCCCTTTATTATTGAATTCAGGTGTGGTATAGGGCTGTTTTTCAGGCAGGGAAATCTTAATGCTTCTGCATACCAAAACATTTTGGACAGTGCTATGCTTCCAACTTTGTGGCAACAGTTTGGAGAAGGCCCTTTTCTATTTCAGCACAACTGTTTTTCAATATTGCATACAAATACATGCATACCAACTGTCTACTGTGTCTGAAATGTGGATTCAGTTTTTGGTGGACTGGCTGTGTGTCCATAAAAGTTATTTATTGGAGTTGACACATTGCAAGGTGTACTGCAGCTACCACTCTTAAAGCAAAAGTTTTGATTCAGTGTGTCAGAGCAGAGCTCCAGATCCCCTGCTGTGTGTGTGTGCACTGCTGTCTGCATTACATTTGTCTAATCTTTTTTTAACCCAGGGCAGGTTTGCTACTTTGCTTGTTATTTTTTAAATAACAAACTGCATTTGTTTCTTATTTTTGCACCTGAGTGGTACCATAGCTCAGTGCAGCCACCATATTCTGGTGTTAACCATGCAGCAGCTCTTAAAAGTGCCTTGTTTGGGGGCATTGAGACACTGGCTTTTGAGATAGAGAGCACATTCCTATATGTAGAGAAAACCAATATACTGCTACCAACCACTGGAGTAACAATGGACCAAATTCAGTAATGGCAGCTTTCCCAGGAAACAAAAGATGATGTACTGCTTACCCGGGGACAGGAAAGTCACATTGTGCCTCTGCTGGATGGCATCAAAACAAGGGCAGAGCCGAGCGACTCAAATATTGCTCTGCTTTTGTAACATTTTTGTGCTTAAGGGTAGGTGCTGCCACAGGGTTGATTTACTACACTGGTCTCACTCTGAACAACAAACATTACTGTGCTGAATGGTGTCATATTATACAAAACTGTAATACTAAAAAAAAAAAAAAAAGAAACATCTGTCACAGTAACACAGTAGACAGCTCCTCCAGATAAAAAAATACTGCATCAAGAAATAATAAATAAATGATGGACTTCTTCATAACACACAAATTATCAAATTGAATGCCTCTGCTAAATCCCTTCAGCCTGCGCTTGGTTTACAATGGCACAGAAGGATATAAAAAACAATGTACAGCATCTTGCAGTATAATGCTTCAACAACATCTGGCTTAGTTTTTTTTTGTTTTGTTTTTTTACCAACTGACTGTTGACTCTGTGTAAAATATGGGATGACATTCATATAAATTTTCTCATTTTTATTGTCCATGGATAAAAAATGAATGTGTGTGGCTACACAATAAATATTCATCATAGTTTATACAATAGCTCTTACCTCTGATTTGGCTGCGTGCTCAACCCCGGCATGACCACACAGTGGTGCTCTTGTCTTGTGCAAGATAAAAGATTGCCATTCACAATAATGAGAGATGGCAAATTCTGCTGGCAGTGTGGAAAAAATCCCTACCTTTACACATATGTCTTTGAACCTAAGCCATTAGGACATGTTTTAATTTCTTTTATTCACTACGATTTATGATCTTAATGAGCAGGGTTTCATACAAATAATTAATTTAGCACCTGCAGCGCTTAGAAAATCTATCATCTTCTATTGGTCTCCTCTAACCATTTTGGCATCAAGATTGTGCCACTCAGTCTGGAGAGCTTAACAGCTTACTTGGTGCATGCATTAACATTATTTGTGAGTCATGATACTTGTTTGTCCTTCCTGGCAGCAGATATGTGACACTAGATGGCACTAGTGTAGCACCATAGCAGAGGCAGAGAATCTCTGTGCTGTGCCATTGTTTAAGCCAACACTGTTCCCTTTACCAAAGGACTGGCTAAGAAATGCAGCACTGATTAATTAACAATTCAGCATTAGTACACAGTATTATCCAGTATTCAAAAAGAGGCACACAAATGGTGCGGTGCGACCAGTGCACAAAAACAAAATGAATCAGGAGCTTTAAGACCATTTGGACGTGCATCCCACCAAGCTTCTCAGCACATAAATATGTATTACATCTGCAACTCAATTAGGCACGGTGAAATCTGGCCTTTGGGGTAGAAACCTGTGAACTTGCATAGATTTGCTATAACCACTCCTCCACAGGACGTTAGCTGCACAGCTTTTGCTTTTACTGATAATCATCCCAGTTGACCTGTATGTGGAGGTTGTAATCTAATATACACTTTTGATCTGCATGCACCACAGGATTAAATCTGCTTACATACACCTGGCAAATGCCATAAAAGTGGATCAAGGTCTGTCGAATAGCTTCATTACAGTCAGCCGTGTGGAGCTGGCTTATGCAAATATCACAGAAATCCAAATGGAGAACTGCAGCTTCATTAAATTTGGCAATAAAATATTTGCAATACCTCATTGGCTTCTAATGGCCATAATGAGGAGTATGACTGAATCCAATCGCTGTGCGTTAGATTTAATTTGTTTGGCATTTCACAGATGGGAATGCATTTAGAACTGTGAGTAGACATGAGAAGTCATTACAAAACCAGTACATAGACTAAAGCTTGCCTTGTGGTGAGTCTGTGTCACCCCAGAGCCACAAAGGCCTCCTCTCTTTCCAATGGGGATGTTTCCCAGAATGCTTTTATGGAATATGCAGAGGCCTCAACCGCATACTGGAAATGCCGGTGGTTGATTTTACCATATTACGTTTCAGCATATTAGGTTACCGGAACTTAATTAATGTGATTCCATTCCCTATAACTATTTGCAGCTGGCATTCATCCAAACCCAGATAAGATTGGGCGGTAGACTAAGCATGCCAACTAAAAAGATAGCAGAGGAATAAACAATGAAGCTGCTTGTCGACTGAGCAAAGAGGTAAACGCAGACAGATAATGCCAAAATACTGTTTTGTAGACTGCAGAATTTGCATTACATGATTGAAATAACACATTTCAAATTATAGGAGAGCAAATAAAATAAATATACTGCTTGAGCTTTGGTCAAAGGAGCAGCTGACAAGCCGCAACAAAAGGGACTGAAGATCTCAATACATCAGTATCCAAGTGCACTATAACAGAGAGAGTGCAAATACCACAATATCACAAGACACTGATGCTTCAAATCATGAGTTATATTGGAAGCAGATTTTTTTTTATAGTTCAATAAGAAGCAATCAGTGATGCACATGGGTTAAAAGGATAGCCTCATATAATGGCTGTTTGGTTTGCCTTTTTATAACACAAGTCAAATATGCCGCTGCATACAGCTACCAAATATTGTGTACACACAGGGTTAAATGCAGTACAACTATTAATCTGCTCTATATATTGTAATTTGTCTGATGTTCAGATAATACACTAAACAGCTAAAACACTAAAAAATCAGTGCCAATAGGAAAGTGGATAATGAAGGCTATAGTGTGGAGGAAAAAAGCACAGCACAAAGCATGTGATTATGTCCTCGCAGGAGAATAAGACACAGTTTGATCACATCTTTCCCTTTTCAGAGCTCTCCTGCAATCTATTCTATATACACAAACTAGCTAATCAATTACAACCTCTAGCTAATGTACAGATGCTTTTCATGCACATGCCCCCCCCACCCCCCTTATTGCGCATTGCTAAGATAAATTGGCTGTGACCCAAGCATGACCCTGGCTGATGTTCATGAGACCATTAAATTTCCTGCAAAGAGAGTGCAGTGGGGTTCTGTGTTTGTGTATGTGCATTTATATGTGTGTGTGTGTGTGTGTGTAGAGAGAGAGAGAGAGAGAGACAAAGGCAGAGAGACAAATACAATGAGAAAAAAGGAAGGGGTACAGAAGAAGACAATGAAACAGAAACACGGTCAGGAAGAGTGGTGCACACATAAGACAAAACACTAGTTTCAAGATGCTAGTTTAATTTCCCATTTGTTTTTAACAGACTTTACTTGAATACCATCATCTGTTATCTGTCTTTAAAGGTGTCAGTGTTTTGAAATGATAGGACTCGTATAGAGTCTTTAGAGTTAAGCTCAATTGTCAGTTTTCCAAGCTGCTTTCTTTTCTAGCACTAAATTATGACAATGAGTGGGATTTAGTGGGAAGCTAGATTAACCCATAGATGCATATGTCACTGGAGCATACATATATACCATCCATCCATTTTCTATACCATTTATCCATCAAGGTCCCAGGGGGGCTGGAGCCTATCCCAGCTGACTACGGGCGAGAAGCGGGGTACACCCTGGACTGATCGCCGGGCCCATACATCCCATTGTGAAATTATGAACAGTGTGCCATCTAGCAATCAACACAGTTATTGCAGTAAAGTTATACCTATGAAATTATTGACAAACAACAATTATGGTAAGCATAGTAAGTATTAAGCAGTAAGCAGTAGCAAGTATTTCTCTAAGACATGCTACTTGTCTGCTAAGCTAAGTGATTATGTCAGTACATTCATACAACTGCTGTACAGTAAAGTTAGCTAGCTATAGAAGATCACTAAGATCAATATAATAGCAAATACGTCATTACAATCATTTTAATCAGAAGGCAAACAGCATGTAAAATAAATTGATAACAAATAGGCAATTATTTGTGTATTACATGTAAAATTACATTGATGTGTAAACTAATGTAGCTGAGCGATGATGCTGAGAAATGTTGGCATGTGGTTCACAGTAAAGATTGTATATACTTGACCCACATAACTGATCAAGGAGGAAATAAATACAGATCATTTTTGGTCTACTTACACTTTGGGTTAATGTTACAAAAAGGGACTGAACAGGAGAATAATGAATTTATACTATACATCTAAGAGTTATAAGAGTTCTAAGTTAGTTGCAAAAAATGTGTAAAATACAAACAGAGGTGATTTAACAAAATATGTTATATATTAAGCAAAAAGCATTCATATATACTTTGCATTCAAAATGTTAAAAAGGATCACAAATAGAAGTTGTAAGACATGCACCCAGTGTCACAGTCAATAACAATACTGGGTTTTGATGGTGTGAGACTTTCGCCTACTCTTACAATAAATTTGCACAGTTGGAAATATACAATATAAATTAACAGAAATTATAATTTTAAAGCTAAAAGAAGAAAAAAAATCCCATCTGCCTCTCTGGTTCTAAGATGAAGCTAGACAGAGTTTGAGGCACATAGAAGTTTAGGGAGAAGAAAAACAGGAAGGACAGTATGAGTGTCTTTTTGGATGCAAATGCTGTGCCAGCATGTTGAAGGATTAACAAATTCAACTGAGTTAACTCTAGGCCAAGAAATTCTCCTTTTCTGTGCGATTTGTTCCAATCCTAATAATCGATTTCTGCTCTGAAACAAGCAGACATGTAGGCTGGGCTCTATGACCAGTACCGAGGCAGATTTCAAAATAGGAGATTGTGAGGTCACCGCGTGAGGTACCCTTACAGAAATCCATGATCTTCATCTACGTCCATCAGTGTGGCTGACTGCAGAGAGAAATTGTCTGAAATTCCTGAAAAATGATCTCAACTTGCCAATTCAATTCAGCAAATCAATCGCTCTCCCACAGACAATCCATTTAGTTTGTATAATATCTACGGATAAGACAAACTGGACGGTGTCTAGTATATCAAAAATAAAATTAATACTAACAATTTAAGTTAGTATACAATATCCATCATCTGTAAATCACACCCTAACACTGCAGTACATCCCACCAATTACTGTAATGCCACCGGCACTACAGAGATGAGCTGCACAATCGTTAGCTTAAATTAGCCAACAGACATTGAGTGGAGGAACCCACAGGGGTAATATGAATCTTTACACATCTTGCAAGCAAAATGAAGACAATTATTTTTCTTGCACTAGGCTATATCTAACTATGTGCAGTCTGCTGTGTAGTGTGTGTCCCTGATCCTTCTAATGGATTACCACAGTGTCCACGGATTCAAGGGTCAGCTCTTGTAGCTCTGGGATATGACCTCAGTGTACTGTGCTTATCCTGCAGTGTTAAAACACTTCCACTTCACTGTGCTTGTTCACACAGAAGTATGTGGACATAGAGAGAGACCTCACCACAGCAGTTTGTCATGTTAACATAATCCAGAGTGATGTCTCGTTAATTTGTTTCCCTATTCTAATAACCTTGCATATAAATAGTTACTACCAGCATGTGTGCATTTCCACCTCTTGAGCCTCAGAGGAAATTAGCATTTGAATTTGTAATCATGTCCCTTTTAAGTTGCATCACATGCGGAGTCTGAAACGAGGAGACAATTAACCTGCACAGCTAAGTGGACAAGAGGATCTGACAAAAATAGCTCAGAGGAAAAATGGAGTCAAGTTACATATTTCATGTGCTGTTCTAATCAGGTTGGCCATGGGTAAAGACTTCATCATCCAATCACAGTGACACAGGTTGCAATATGATGTAACACATAGTTACAGCATATACGTATCTATATAATTGCTGTTTATGTGGCATATCGAATGATTCCCTCCTTCATTGTGTGAGAATAAATAACGCTGTCGTCAGGTAAAAATCTCTAATGTGTGAGTTTATCAGGAAACAGCCTTATTTTAGCTGGCTGACGATACAGTTTGCCATTATCCAAAGTGTTTTTGGATGACTGCATGAGGTTTTGAAAAATTGTCTCAGCCCCCAGAGGAGCGTGTAATCCTTCAGCTTATTTGAAAGCATGAAAATCATCAAAATAAAATGTATGTTTTAATGTTCCCTCCAGTGCTCAACACATGTAGTCAGTTCATGCAGAAAAAGAGCAAAACAATTTAAGTCTGGTTTCAAAATGTTTAATAGGCCATTTTTGAAGTATGCACTGTATACAGTGTGTAATGTATATGTTCGCAAACCATGTTTCTTTGATCATAATCAATATTCTGCCTAGTTTCACATTAAAAAACAGACTGGGCTTGTATAACTCTGTCCTGTTATACAAAGTAAAGCATCAAGAGTAGGGTCTCGGAGAGACAGAAAGACATAGTTATTATTAATAAGTGGAGGAGAAAGAACATTATGCTGGCAAGCTGGCTCATGAGCTAGCAAATTGAGCTTGCAAGTACTAAACCACCGCAGAGATAGGTCATTAAGATACCCAGAACGGAGCTAAGAAACACAGCTCTAACCAAAAGGATTCTGTGTAATTCTGAAAATATGTTTTCTCAGTTTGCACAACAGCAGAACCCTCCTGGTGCTATACAGAAGTATTTGGACAGGGTCTCTACACAGGCAGTGGCTCTATGCAGAAGCATTGCAGTGTTAAGCAATCTTCAGAAAATGTATAATGCTTCAAACCAAGGTCTTCAGCTGCTAACTCCCTCCAAAAGCAAATGTTTAAACCACTTCAACTCCAATCTGTGGGATTTATTTTTGTCTGTTGTCCGCCAGGTTCAGTGTGGAAGCACTAATGGTTTTCCAAATATCAGCAAAGGACCATTGAGAGGTTGAAGGGGCCATTGAAATGGTGAAATTTCTACTGCTAAATTGGTTTCCAGTAAAAGCCACAGCTTGTCAACTACTGCTTAAAATAGCACATGAAATCATTAATGACAGAGCAAAGGATACCATACAAATGATATTTCAAAGGTGAATGACATATTAACAGCACAAGGAAAGCATCTGTGACTTTATCCTTTCCAGATGATGGACATGGTTTCATTCCAAAGCACTTATAAAGATCAGAACTGAAAACTGACGACTGGAACATATTTTCTTGTCATATGTCTGCTGTTCAATTAAATTTTTAGGTGATTTTAATTTCTAAAATAGAGAAACAATCAGTGAACTGGTGTACTGACCCAGTGACCAAGAGGTCACTGACCTGAGTGGTCACCTCTTGTTTCCTGAGCCAAATAACAATGTGTGTGTTGCATTGGTTATTGCATTTTCTGCCATCACATCGTAGGTTTTTATTTTTACATTACCATGAAAATAATGCAAATGTGGATGCTCAAGGTTTAACATAAATGCAAATAACAAGCAGGTGGTTGGCACTGGGGAGTGAAAAGTAAATATGCAGCCTAATAATAGTTTGGATTTAATAAAGGATTACTGCCATTTGAAAGTGTAACTGTGAAAATGAAATGCATGTAACAGCCATGTGTGTATGTTTGAGTTTATATAAGCAGTGTTTTTATCTTTCATAAACCAAAGCATAATCTCCTCTGTTTATGACCCCACAGACATGACAAAAAAACCGTACAAACCATGCATGAATACAAAACAAGTTGTTGGGATTCACCAGTGTTACTTTATTAACACAGCAACACTACTGAAGTACTGTGCCATTAGGGTTGCAACAGAGATAAGAATGTGAAAAAAGCAATTTCCGAAAGCAAGATCTAACTAATCAACAACTCTCTTTTCCAGCCCATCTGATATACAAATTGTGCCTAATGAACCCTGCAAAATCAATTACCTAGGTAACACTTTGCATGCAAGAGAAACCAAACACTGAGTGCATGATGAATACGTAAACAGGCATTACTCACTGCAGATCATTTTGCTCCATTTACATTTGCATTAGCACCAGAGACAGTGCACTGACTGGTGCATATTCCTCAATCATGTTCATTTAATTACAATGCAAGTAGGCCAGATACATATTCCATATATCCACCTAAAGACTGGTTAGAACATTCACTGTAACTTGATTAATGGTACATCATGGAGTGGACAAGCAAATAACAACCCTGTGTGTTGGCAAAGCTAGGGCACAACATAATACAGCATTAAGTATTTAGGTGACTCCTGAATGATGGATGATGGTACTTCTTTCTGCTGATAAAGTTCTTTTTTACATGCCTGTTTAGCACTGACACTTTGGCTTGGAATACTGTATCATGCATGCTGAAGGTTATGTTCTTGATGTATTGTTTGACCATAATGTAGTTCATGTTCAGGGGAAGAACAGAGAGGGCTGCATTTTTGTGGTGCCTTGAGACTTTGATGAGGAGTATATCTAGAATTGATCAGGGTCCCTGTGGGAAACCATTTCCAAATAAATAGGCTTTTGTAAAGTGTCCTGAGGTATACACCTAACAATGAAAAGAGGGACTTACTCTGGATATCTTCCCTGAATGCTTCTTAGTTGCATTTACAGTAACCTGGTTTGTGATCAACAATAGCTTGTGCATGGTTAAAAGCTGTTGACCTGTGCATTAAACTTAAAAAAGCTATTCCACTGCTCTTCTGCAAAGTAAAATAGTGCAGAATTTTCAGTTTCTGGGCAGTAAGACACGAATCTAAATCTGGCATCATGAATTATTAAAGTCCCCTTTATGGAGCTTTCTTCAGAGGAGAATATCCAGCACAGTATAGTACAAGCTTGAGATCAAACAGAGCAGAGTAAAGGAGCCAAATGTAATGCTGAAAGTATTTCCACCAAAGTGTTCAGTGTTGTTCTGCACTTGAATGCAACAGCAACTTGAGTCAGATGAAACAGCTAAGATAAAAAGCTTAATGACTCTGTTACAATGTGACCATGTGATGAGAGACCCATTAGTGTTGGTGACCTCCATGGCAACCATCATATGAGTGCATACACAGAGGAGATAAGAAAAAATTGGCGTATCTTACCAGATGACAAGATGATGACAAGAGAGCAGATTTGCCTCTGCTGAATATCACTAGACAATAAAGAGCTTTGGTTTGGAGGTGAGTGTCAATTGTGGATGAATCACTCCTCTCTGTGTCATCCAGCTCTGCATGCCTTTGTAAAATAGCTTTCCGAGTCTGTGCTGCATTTACAAACATTTTATCTTATCTTAAAGTATTTCTAAACGGCATTTCAGTTGAGTTCCTGCAGGGAAACTCTAAACAAAAGTCTTTTATGGGTTTTCATTCATTTGATTTGGACTGTGGAGAGTTTGGGTCGCTCACTTGTTTCAAAGCGCACACTACGTCAAAGGGAGTCTTGAGTTTCTCACAGCATTTTGGTGGTTGTGTAGACTTAGGACATGGATCATAGCCTAAAACTAAAACTAAAACAGAAACTTATGAGATGGGTGGAATAGAATTCGATATGTTTTCGACCACATTTGCGAATACTCAGTACTTTGTCATACTTCCTTCCCATAAAATGTGCTGTGATTGCTTAGGCCTTTGTACTTCATATGGTATGAATATGAAGAGATCTAAAAGATGGTGGTCAGGATGTTTTTCTTTTAGGCTAAATGAGAGTAACTGGTGATTTATATAATTTTATAATTTATATAATATAATGTGTCATCAGAGATATATCAGATGTAAACTATTGAGACAGATGAAAGAGCCATACTGTCGCACGGGGTCACGTATTGCTTCATTACAGTTAACATGACAACTGTAGTTTATTCCTCTTGTCAAACCAGCAAAGCAGAGACAAAACACAAAGCTGTGTCACCGACAGCACTCAGTGACGTCTGTCAGCTCAAACTGATCGATGAATGTTGTAATGTGCCCTTATATGTGCATCAGTGTGATACAAGACTAAGTAATAATCAGACATCTCCCAATGCAACCAACAAAATATCAGTGTAGCAGAATAAATCTAACCAGACAATTCTGAATTAGTATATATTAATTACCAGTAAAACAGAAAAATAGTCAACATACTCAAAAACGCTTACCGACACTGCATTAAGAAGTAATTTGTTAGAATGCATACATATGTACAACTGAATCTCCACTGGTGAATTACCATCATCACATGCCTTTCGTCGTCTTTGTCCTCGCTCAGAGGTAAATCACCACCTGGTGGTCCGGTTGAATCTCCTGAATACCTGTATGAAGATGTTAAACTCTCCACTGAGCCAAGGAGTACTGCTGAGTCAGATGACAATTAGTCTCTAAAAGTAACCTAATGCTAATGCTAATGCTACCTGGCATGCAGTGTATTCCACAACAAAAGGTCCACCTTTGAAGCACTGTTTGCAGTAGTAGCTGAATTACCACTTAAGTGAAGTATGTTACTGCATTAATGTTATTTTGTCCCCTAATTCCAGAGGAACGCACAACCAAACAGGAATACTTAGCAACACATCAACAACACCTTTTAAAAATAAAATGAAAATACTCTGTACTAAAAAACTGAGAATAATTCCAGGTGCCAGTCACTCTGAAGTCATTCTACACTACTCAGAACTCACAGAATCAATGCCATTTCAAGGTGCTAATTAAACAACATCAGAGAAAACAAACAAAAAAAAAAACAGTATTGTATTCTAAATGTAGTCGCATTCTGTCCTCCTTTCCAAATTACATCATTAATCCTATGCAGTGAATTCAAGTTTTGTTAAATGTACTGTTACCCACATTGTGCACTATTCCACTGATTTTAACCCTTTTCTGTAAACACTGACAGTGTTAATGGGCACATAGTGCATTGTTATTTTAGGTGAATACTTTACTTAAATTTCCCAATGGCACTTATACTGTAAACAGAATATAAACCCTTAATAAATGGCTTATGACACACCGTAATAATGCAGTTGTGAGTGAATATAAGGACGTTGCTTAATGTATTTGTCAGCACTACACCAATGACCCATAATAACCAGTATATGTAATATATATAGCTGTTATCATACATAAGAAATCTCACACATATATAATGACCTTACACAACTGTAATTATCCATCCACCCATCCATCCATTTTCTATACCGCTATATCCGTAGTCAGGATCGGGGGGGTATTGAGCCTATCCCAGCTAACTACGGGCGAGAGGTGGGGTACACCCTGGACTGGTCAGCAGTCAATCACAGGGCTGACACACAAAGACAGACAACCATACACGCACACACTCCCACCTAGGGACAATGTAGAGTAGCCAATTAACCATAATGTGCATGTTTTTGGAGCTTTGACAGGAAGCCGGAGTATCCGGAGAAAATCCACGCAGGTACAGGGAGAACATGCAAACTCCACATAGAAGGGCCCAGACCGGGATTCGAACCTGGAACCTTCTTGCTAACCACTGCACCACCATGTCGATCTGACTCACTTTTGTATACTCACATTATACAGTGATTTGCCTTACCTATCAGAATGTATCAAATCAAATGAAAAAGAACAACAAGTCAGTTACTCATGAAATTTATTTTTTTACAGTACACAATATAATATACTATACTGTAATAATGTAACCTATAACTGAGACATGTATGTATTCAACCCACTACATACTGTACTGTATATACCTCAGTGCCCTTAACATGAGTGAATATCTGATGTCACTAAACTGGAACCGCGGCAAAATATTAGTGAGTGGCAATCTCTGCAACTCTAACTTGTAATAGGAATCAGAGAAGGTGACGCTCTCGCCTCTTCTGACAGATAAACTCAGCTCCCAGAGTTAACAGCTTTCTATGAGGAGAAAATAATTTACCAGTGTTTATAATGTTTAAAACCACTATAAATTAGAAAAAGAAAGAATAGCTGATGTAATTTTGTTTGAGCAGAATCTCTCCACTTGACTGAATGTGTCTATAAAATTCTCAGAGAAAAGTAGGTTGCTAAAATGGACTTAATTTGGCATGATAGATTGAGTCCATGCTTCAGTGACTGTAATTGAATCTGTGACCTATTTCTTCAGAAGAAAATTGTCTCTTGGGTTATTTGTCACCATACATTTTAATGGAATTCGATAGACTGACACTGAATTTATACATTTCTTCCAATTATTTGCATTCTCCTTCCAATCTGCAGGTTGTTTTAAATTTAGTCTCTTAATGTCTCAGCCTTAAGCAAAACAGGCTTTTGCTTGTCATGATGCAGATCTGTCTTTAGATGTCATGACATATATTTATCACTGCTCTCATTTTAAAGAGTGTTTTGGCACTGAATGACAGGACACTGTGCTGATCTGGACTGCTATTTTATTTGTGATATTTCTCACTTCAAATCCCACCAGAGATCAGCTGCTAAGATGGAAAGCACAACACAAGCCAACCATGTCCAGTTGTTCCTGGACTGAATGTCTCTATTAACAGAGATCATTGTTGGTTCCTCTGCCCTGCTATAAATAATATATATCTCAACTTACAGTAAGAACCGTAACTGAACTGGTTTGACATACAGTAAAGCATAAAGAGATTGCTGAAAAGATATGAAAAAGATCAATATTGCATCGTCCAACAATACACCTGTCAGTCAAATAGAGGTGGTACAGTAATTTAAAAACAGGTGTTATTCAAGGCACCATAGCCCTTATCATCAATCTTGCTTGCAATGCCCATCGACATAATATATGTGGCTTATTTCACAACATGAAATGCCAAAAAAGAACTGATGGCAACCTAAATAATGAAATCATTTAAGAATTTAGAGTTTCTTTCTTCAAGTGCCTCATTTCTATGTGACACCGTACATACTGTAACATCATCAGCTTCATCATCTCGTTTGTGGGCTGTTCATCCTCAGAGTAAGATCTGATATAATGATCACCGTTCTCTCAGATATCAAGGTTTGACCTGATGCATTACAGGAATGGCTGCTGCCTTTGACCAAAGATGCCAACCAGCTGAGACAGGTCTTGTCAAACATTCAAATAAGAAAAGTGGAGAGTGAAGTCTCGTTCCTCAGGAGCACCTCAGGCTACAGAAGGTACTCCTCCGCAGCCTCTCCAGGACCAAAACTTGACAGGTTATGTCACAGTCATCTGCAAAATAGGGTCTCACATCATACCAACAGACATTCAGTTTACATTCATTTACATTATGATAATCTGTAGGTATGTAAGTTCTGTTCTCAACTGTTCGACGGCAATGCAAGCAGTTAAATACTCAATATGTTTAAGATGAAAAAGCCATACTTATGCAAATGCACAAACAGAAGCTATACAAATGCATTAATGTATGGAGAGGATTCAGGGTCACAACCATCACCAACGGAGCTTTCATTATTTAGCTCCACTTACCTGCAGAGATTCATGAGTAGAATACAGGATGCACACACGGATGGCAATAATGATTATATATATATATATATATATATATAACCTTGTCTAAACAATTCTTTATATAATTTTTATATAAGTCAGCAGAAAGGAACTTCAGTCATAAAATGTAAATTTATAATTACATGACTTAGTGTAAGTGTGGCCTTCACCGATAAAGTGCCTCTTGTGGTAAGATGCAATTAGTGGGGACACCAATCAGTCTGGCACAGATAAATTTATGTGAAATATAAAGATCAAAAGTGAAAAGACCTAACTGATAAAACGCACTTTACTAATTATGAATTGTGTCAGTGTCCTCTCCTTGTTCAATGAAGTCAAATTTTAGTTTTCGAGTATTTCTTCTGTCATTGTAAACTGCTGTTTATCATTAAAGGTTCAACTGGATGACTCTCGGTGGAAATGTTATCCATATCACACTAATGAGTTCCTAGACATTTTTGTTCTAATTAATGCTTCTAATTCCTGTTAATTAATTGTTGCTGAGGCTTGCTCCATCTGCTGAGTGGAGGAAAGTAAAACTAGGTCATTTCAAAAAATAACTTGGTGATATTGACATATGGGTCTAGTTTTCCTCCCTAATTTGTTAAGCAAAATGCTTCAGCAGTCTGCTAAGTAGCAGATGAAAGCTAATGTTTGCACTGGCAACTATTTTGCATGAAAAAATCATTCTGTTAAGTGGTTTATCATATTCACACATGAGCAAAATGTAAAGCAGTGAAAAATGCCAGTGGCAGTCAAATACACTGCAGAGTATGATACTGCTCAAATGTAATGAGCTAACAAACATGTGACATGTAGAGAGAATTTGATGTGTTAAAAATGATTCAGCTTCATGCAAAGTGACCTACAGCGGAATAGCATTGTATGTGCACACTTCCATTAGCTCTACATTGTATAAGGGATCAGTTTGTGAACATTCATATATTTCTACTACATCTATTCCCATCGATGTCTATGGGAATATGTGTAAATGTTTGAGGCTGAAATTTGTTAGAAAAAAACATATAGCTTTGCCTTGTGTCTCAGCCATTTTGTGTTCTGTTGCTTTTCATGACTAACGAACTCAACACACAGTCACCAGAAACCCCTGTGTAATATAGTGCAAAACAGTGCAATATCCCTGCAATAAATACAACCAATGTGATGCAACAACTCAGTATAATACATTTACATTGTTTTTAAGAGTATGTGGAAAAATCTTAAGTTTATGTCATTTTCACATAGATGTTGGGAAAATAATATTGGCTGGTGTGTCTAGTAACATTCACTGAGAGAAAGATGTTCCCCCGTGACACCAGTCCAGCTTCTGCAAGATAGAAATAAAGCTCTGCACCTAGTGTGACATGGAAAGGATGTTCATTTTAAGATTTCACTGTGTTCTAAAGAAATTTGGAAATTTTGGATGCACAAGGTAGTGATACACAAATTTATTTGCACCCTGGTGGTGTTGTCCCCTCCAACACCCCACAAAATTTTGTGGAGTGCATCTTAATTGCATAGTTGTTGAGCTCTTCCTCAACCCTGGAGGCACACCACATGGTGTCACTTCATATGCAGCGACGCAGAATATTTCTAACACTAATATACTGATATTTATTTCTTATATTTCCCATCAAAATATAGACTGAATAAATGTGAAATGTGACGTGTTGTCTGTGTAGCCTTTTTGGAACTGTTCCTTTGCCAATCGAAAAACAGTTTACAAAAGTATGACGCACTCCGATTCACATGAGAACTTCAAAAATAGGGTTTGAGATTTTAAAGACCTAAAAATGGGGTCACTGACTAAATAAATACAGAGAAACTCTGATGCAGGCAGTTATTATGTCTTGAATACCATTGCAGTTGCTCAGAGAACAATTATCTGTGTTGCACCACTCAAAGATACAGTGTGATCAAAACTGCATTTTCCTGTCTGATGGTATTGTTTAACAAATGTCGGAGCTATTAAAACTGGCACTGTTCTGGAATATTAACTACAGTCCTCTGAGATGTTATTGAGCCAGTAGTCTGTCAATAACAGCAGCTACCAGCCAAAACCAACATAATGTTGTATCTTTCTCCTTCTTTCACTCTCTCTTTCAATTTAGAGGACTGGCCAAGTGGTTCTTCATGTGTGTATTAAGAATTTACAAAAAGTGCAATTTCTACAACCAAACACATACCACTGATGCGTGCCAACAAATAAAGTTAGCTTGTAAAAAAGACTATGAAGGAGTATAATTAACAGCATCTGTGGTATTTTATGTGCTGCTAAACATAGCAAGCATGTTTGCTGTTAAGCCTTTTTACTGGTGAAAGTGTACATGCCACTAACTTGAAAACCAACCTAGCAACAGGGAATGAGGAGCTCATTTTTATTTCTCTCTGCACACGAGCAGAGGCTGTGTATGTGTGTGTGTGTGTCACACTGCAGTATAAAGTCAAAGTGTGCCACAGTACACAGCTTAAAACCTTTGATAAAGTATACAGACATATTTCTTTACATTGCATTAGACATCCATAGCGAAGCTTTTCTGTGTGCTACCCTAAAGTTTTTGTTCCAGGAAACTGGCATGTTAACACTTATATGGAATTTAATATGAATTATGATAGACCCTTACTTTGCACATTTATCACATTGCAGTATTCATCCTGCATGAGGCCACATAGTCTTATGCATCATACCGAGTTTGAAGAACATGATCACTTAAATGCCAACATTATATAGTTTTGTGTCTGCTTCAAGGTCATTTCATACCATTTCCTGTATTACATCTGAGGGAGTTGTAGCAACCAATAATGGCTGAAAATGTAGTAAAATTTGCACTTAACCTCATCAAAAACGCAATAAAATCCAGTAATGTCATAACACTACCAATAATGTAATAAAACATTCTGCCCTGCCCTGATTTTTACAGATATGTAATACTTTTTGGGTGGGTCATAATGGATGTAATAGTTTTGATGAGTAATTTAATAATGTAAAAAAAAGTATGCTTGAAAAGTCTGCAAGAAAACAATATATATGATACTATTTTTCTATGTTTCATGTCAGCATTCTGAAAAACATTTGACACTGACATGATGTTTGGAAATGTAAACTCTAAGCTTTATTTAGATATAGTTTTATATTTGAACTGCACAGCAGATAGCAAGTGGCACATGGTTATCAGGCAAAGGTGCAGTGAAATCCTCATCAACGGGGAATGAACCAGCCCATACCCACGCTGATTAGTGATTGTGTAAGGATCGTACATTAGACCAGAATGGATTTTAGTTTAGACATCATCAATTATCATTACTGTATCGGTAAGGTCATTATTGGTTTTTTATTATTATTATTTTGATAATATGCCTGTTTTAGACATGAATCTGTACCACTGAACAGTTAATCTCTTATTTCTTTTATTGAAATGTTATTTGTATTCTAATGTGTTTTTGTCTCTGTTACAGTGAAGTTCCAAATTGACTCCTTATTCAGCTATGACTGGAGGAAAAGATGGAGCTGCAAGCTTCTTAGCATAGTGGCAGCACTGCCGGAGAACAGTGGTAAATTAGGTAAAAATGACAGTCGGGAAGAAAATGGTTGTCCGTTCTCTCACAGGTTGCCTTAGGCTGCATTTGAAAGAGTAACGTAGCACAAAAATAAAAAAGCGTATTCTCACTGATCCCTTCTGGTTGAAAAGTTTGAAATGGATTGCATGTCTCCCCACACTGGCACAGTGTGGCCACATGTGTGCCATGATGGAGCTATAATCACATCACACAGTGATGTCAGCCACTGCAGCACGATAAGAACTTCAGCAACATTAACACAATTTATCATCAAGGCTTGAATTTTTGGCCACCACTGAACACCATCAGTTTCATAAAAATGAACACTCTACTGTCTAAGCTCAAATAGCAAAAAATCAACTTAGTCCTCCACTTACTTTACAATGACTTTATGCCCCCCCTCTTGATACAAAGCCAAGAGCAATGATGCACCTTGTTGCCTCTATATTAAGAATGGCCTCATAATTACTCATCTCTTTCTGACACAATCCAATCCACAAGGAGTGTGGACTGTGCCCCAGTAAGGTGACCTCTGCATTACTGTGGCAGATCTTTTAAATCACATCCACGTCTAGACCTGCCACAGCACACAAAGACTGCCTTTGTCCAACAAAGCATTGCATCAACTGGAGTGCTGTGGTGTTTTAGAAAGTGTAAAAGTGAATAAAGCCCACACACACACACACAGAGTCATGTTTCCATCACTTTTGGGGACATTACACAGACTTGTATTCAGATTTAACCATAACATAACCATAACAATAAACATTACTTGCCGAATCCTAACCCTTACCTTAACCTAACCCTAACCTCAGCCTAACCTTAAAGCAAGTCTTCACCCTAATATTTAATGATTTATGTTGTGGGGGCTTGTGTTTTGTCCCCATAAGTAAAGCAGGTCCTCACAATGTGATTGTGTAAACTCACATGCCAGTGTAAACACCCACATATACACCCACGTGCGCACACACATACACACACACACTGCACATACAATGCAAGCCTACTATTGAGAGCTATGCAGGAGGCCACACAACAAGAGAGATTTGCACCACAAAACCTGTAGTTTGCTGTGGCTGTTCAGGCCCAAGATATTCATTTGTGTGAAAGCTTTGGGAAAGACAGAACTAATGGGCAGTCATATAATGCTTTTCTCTCAGGTGAACAGACAATGTGTGATTGCATGTTTCATAATCAAAAGAATAGAGGATCATTTTGTGCCTATAATCTCCACATTTGTTGCGGTATCAGCAGGCAATTTAAGGTTATGGAAATAGCTGTTGCTTCACAATAACCTCTGAATATTTCAAGGTGACAGAATAGTCTTCACTTGAGAAATTGATAAATACCTTTCATTTGTGAGATGTCAGTCATTATTATGGTGGACTGCAGACTCCTTATAGAACAAGTAAAAGATAATCAGGAAAATACTGTCACCAGATAGTCTATTCAGTTGATATTTATTGATCTGTGAAGAAAAATCCCTGAATGTTTATTAAAATTCAACTGTGAAAATGTCTGTATGGTTTTCTTAATTAAAAGTGCAAACCATCTATCATAATTGTGGAGCACACTATTGAATGAGATTTGAAACAACATTTGTGGGATTCTGGCAATAAAATTTATACTGGTTTGAATTTGAAGAGTCAGTTAGGACATACTGTACATAGTAATATTTGAAAATACACACACAGCTTATACAGTGAGCACTGTAGTTTAATTAATTCAGTCTGAATCTGCTTTGCTCCTAAATGTGAACATGAAACATCATTTCATTTGCATAGGTTAATTAAAAACAGTGTCTGACTTCTCTTTTTGGTGTTGATCGGAATACTAATTAAAAACCATGAGTAATGTACATGCAACTGATATGTCTACAGCTTTGTCATATGCCTTAGGGGGTAATTTCATTTTATTTTCAAACTAGGTGTCATTTGCAAGGTTGTTGATTGTATTTAATAAATAATAGGTTGTGTTTGTCAGTGTAGTTTGTAAAGAGAGCTGCCAAGACTGCCAAAGCCAAATTCAAGCATATTTATTATTTTTGACTATCTATTTGACAACAAAGATAGCCAGCTTAATCTAGTGATTGAGAGAATTTAAAATACTCATAATTCTCTAGGTTTGCTCACATTTAAGGAGTCACAAGACCCATTTAAAGTGTTTGTGGTGACAAGTATCAAAAACAGTGTTAATTTGTCTATATGGACTTTATTTCTTAGGGTGTGTCTCATGTTGCATGCAAAATGGCCTAAATGATCTTTTGGAAAAATGATACACTTCATCATCACTGCATAATCACTGGATGTTGTAGGAGTGTTTCAATTTGTAAGGATATGCATCATATTTTAGTTTTATTTCTCCAGTTACTCAGTGGCCATTTAAATGACATGTTAATGATTTTGTCAGCAAGTAATGATCAAAGCATGGTACAGTAGACATGATCTATTACAATGACTCACAAGTCCACATGTCTGGACAATAAAGACCTTACCTTCTATCTCAGCCCTCTGAAAGTGCATGCATAATGTTTAAGTCTTGTCTCTGCTGCTAATTAATTGGAGTAGCAATTATATACATGCAGCTGTTCGGCCAGATGCCAGTGAACTCTGCTCTGAAGCCTTGCTGGCAAATTAAACCTGACAAACATGAAGTGTGTAATCAAGAGTTTCCCTGATAACAAGAACTACATCTGGTCTCAGACACACCTGAGACTCCAAAGACTCCATTGAGAAGTAATAACCTGTGAACATATCTGAAATATTTGCTTATTCATCAAGTCTGATTAAAGCAGATAAATAGAGTACTAATATTAAGTGAGGGCAGAATATTAAAGAAGGTTACAGTTTAAGATACTGTTAGATTTCATATGATTTCATATGTAAATGTTGGTGCTAAAACAAACTGTGCATACATTATGGGCACACAGTATGCACAAACACATTTAGATTTTAGGCGAAAGATAAGGTTATATTATATAAATGTTTCTTTTTCTTAGCACTCTGATTTCAGTTTCCCTTTTTAGGATTTAGAATGACATGTTTATTATATGGACCAACACACTGTGCATTAGAAGCATTGCTACATGTAAGCTGGAAATCAAAGCCAGTTCAGAAAGGCTTCAGCAAAGTGTGATTTTGGATCTGTACAGTTAGAATGGTAAAGATTTTTTGCACACGGGCAAACAAAAGAAACACTCGCACATTGAATCAAGCTTGTAATGAATGCAGTACATCTTATTTAAAACACACACACACACAGTCTCAGTCTCCTGGTAATAGTTTCATCATCTCCAGTGAAAACTGCACAGCTCCTAAGTGACCAAACTGTGATGTGCTGCAATGCAGATGGATTTTTCATTGCCCTGCTTGGAGGAGGGCAAAGAGGTAACATTGCCTCCATTCTCACCAGGGTCTCTCCTGTCTCGGCAGCCTCCAGTCAAAACGCATGATCATCATTCCTTCTCTCTTTATCACCACAATGTACCACGTCCTCACTGCCTGACAATTTCATATACGCTGAAATTCATGACCTCATCACAATGTAGAAATTGATTTAGCATGCTGTGATTTCCTTTCGCTTCTGAAGTCTCCTCTGATTTTTATTTTTGATGGCAGTGAGAATATGATGTGCTGAATTTTTGCACTGTTCAATTACATTTGAAGTTGTAAAGTCAAATTTGATGGTGCTCAAAGAGGACAAGCAGCTGGTCCAATGTATGACAATAAACAATGGAATAAAAGAATATTATAGAGCCCACAAAGTGATTACAGATTTCTATTTCCATTCAGAATGTCACAATGAATGTATGTCATGTCTTTCCAAAGTTATAAAGGCACTACAAGGCTCCTCGTCTTTCTGTAAAGTCTCCAGTCCATAAAATTTACATTCATCTGGGAGGAGCCAGAAGATTATGCACTGCAGTGATTTGGAATAGGAATTGAATTAATAACTGGTTCGCTTAATAAAGCGTATGTTGTTGTCAAAGATGACAGGTTGAAAGGATGTATTTGATTGGTAGTGTTTGTAAATCCCACTGAAAGGCATCATTAATCTTCTCATCTGGATGCCGTGGGACATAAAATGAAGGAGTGGGAAATTACTTGTCATCCTCACAGCAGTGCACTGGAACATTTTAAATGGTGTAATTGTTTTCCTGATTAGTTCTGCGTGGGTATGTGTCTATTTATTTACATGTTCTGTTAACAAGGACGGTGTTTGTTGTGACCCACTGCCCACCCTCCTCCCCCAAACCCAATTGAGGATGAAAAATCCCTTTGAGCTCTCCTGCAGCCTCTGCTGGGGAAAGGAACATTATTGTTGTTTAAGTAGACAGTTCAAAGATAGATTTTCATTGGTGAAAAGAATGGATTCTTTTCATTATGAACAAACAGATGAGCACATGAGAAGTTAGTAAAACCCTTTAAGGAGCCTGCTGTGAGACTGCACTAAGGGTAATGCACGATAGCTGGGCTGAACACATAGGATTAGTGTTTTTACAGAGACGTGTATATTTTTCACTTGTTTTTATGAGATTATTTGTCTTGTACACAACTAGCTGCTGTATAAATTGGGTTGTTAGTGTACTGGCTGGATGTATGAAATACACTAGATCACAAAATACTGAAATTAAAGGTAAACAAAACTGAGAGTCTATAGCCACACTGTGAGGCTATAGGCATACTTAGTTAGATTAGCATCTCGAGGCAAATGCTAACGTCATCATGCTTGCAGTGACATTATTTACATGCAGATGTTTAGCAGGTACAGTATTAAGTTAATGGTGCTAACATCTTTACATTTGCTATTTTAACATGTTTGCTATTAGCATAAGATGGCACAGGTCATTTTCACTCCCAACATGTCAAATATGGCAGCCTGTTTAGTGGCCCTAAGTGTGGCCCATTTTTGGAGGCACCTCTCTAGTGCAGGAATACAGAGAGAGAGAAAAGGCTGAGTCAGGACATGGCTGGGGTGGTTGAATGGGTCAAGCACATGACTTAAAACCCAAAGTCTAACTGGATGCTGCATATTTATAATAGTTAACTTGACAACCTGCATGTTCCAAACTGACACAATCAGGGCAAGTGGAGCATCATAGTTTGAAGCTTATGACCACTGACGAAGATGGCGTATTTGATGAATTCGTAGTAAGGACATGTTGGAATGCATGTTGTAATAAACCAAAACCACAAATGTCAACTTCATGGTTGTGCTACAATAAAAATTACTGGATCACCAAAATCATTTCATCCACAGGGAAATTCCAGTCCATCTAGTAGATGTTGAGCTATTTAACTGAAAAGTGAAAACACCCACTGCGACACTGTATGACAACTGAAGGCATCACCAAAGTCCTTTACACTCGTTCTCTGGCCAACAAGAATACCTGTACCACATGATGACGAAATGAAGACAACCCATTGAATAGCTATGGACACATTACAGTACAACCTCCATTTTTTCTGGTTAATGAACACATGATCATTTTGTAATTATTTATTATATTGTTGTTAAGTCTTTGATAAATGAAAAATCTACCCTGCACTGAGCTATGCAAATTATTAGGAGTTGGGGGTGAATCAACATTGCAATATTTCTCTGAGCTCCAGTAACCCACCCACCCACATCCTCCTAGCTCCAACAGTGAGAAATAATACAATGCCACTGTCTTTTTAATGAGTATACAATGATACATTTAGAAGCAGAGAGGTCTGTCCTCTGCAGAAATCTCTCAGCTGTATGGGAAAAAGATATATAGCAAGTGGAAAAAGACGTGTGTTGGCTTTTGTGTATATTTAGTTGAAATTTCCTTTTCAAACCTGTAATTAAACTACCTGCCCTAGTTTTAAAGGTTCAGAAATAACTTCTGAATGAGCAGATGTTTGCATTTTAACAGCAGCTGTCATGGCTGGGTGCTGGCTGACTCATAACATGCATACTTGTTGTAATTGAGAGGTAGCTCTCCTTGTCAAGAGAAAACGTACATCTGTCATAACAAACTGCTGCTGCAACTGGCAGGATTTATTGATAAGGGTTGTAGAACCTGGAAATAATTTGAACTTTGTCACGGAGCCCTGAGCTGTACAGTGCCACTGGGCAGACTAGCCATCCTTCATAACACCGTATCTGAACTCTTCCTTCATGGCCGAGCTCAGGCTTCCATTGCGGATGGATGAAAAGGGGGACAGAAAGGTGGCGGAAAAAAAAAATACCTTGAGAAGAAATATGGATGATTCAATAAATATTTTTATTTTGATTTATTTATAGAGAAGTTACGTCCTTATTAAAATTAAGAAGTTTAAAGATAAAACAGCAGTATTTATGAATATGTAACATTATCATCCAGAGTGTTTGCTGGTATGAAACACCGTATAATATTTACATCATTCGCTGTCTGACAAAGTTGCTCTTTCATTTATTATAACTTTAAAAACATACTTACTGCACAGTAAACTTTGTAACAGTGTGAATGAAATCCAGTCATGTTTTTCTTGTACCCTGGAGCAATGTGTGTTCTGAAGTGTTGGTCACAGATAGACACACTTCAGTCCACGATGCAACTAGATCTGAACACAGAAAGCTGAACCTGATCATTCAGTTCTCCTGAGAATCTGCTGATGTGCCAAAAAGGCTCAAGTTCACAAGCAACAAAAACCCAAGGACGCAAGCCACCTGCTGCTTCTCAAACAAAACAACAGCCACCCACTGCAGGTCACACAGCTACTCCTCAGAAGCGCTGTTGACCAGCCAGCGCAACATTAGCATCGATCCAGACAAAGCCAGCCCCACACGCCATCAATAATTGATGGTGAGTCATAATCACAGGGCTTTTATTAAATGACTAGTTGGTCTTTTCAGGGGTAACCAGCTGTGTTGTAGGACAAAGTCAAGTCAAACCACGGCTTTGTTTGATCTGGTTTTAGGTATTTAGTAATTTGTATTCCAATATAAAAGCAAAAATTAAACATTAAATCAAGATTAGTAATGTTTAAAACATAAAATGTGTTGAAAATTATCTATTCTGTGTATCTACAAAACAAAATTGCAGCCAAACAACTGGGGATAATTTGTTTGGATTATTTCAAATTCATTGTAGCACTCAACTCTCGCAATAGCAGAGTGGGGTTTTGTCGACCAGAGCCCACATTAGTGGTGCTCTCTGCTGTTGCTATAACAGAGCTTTACATAATGTGTGCTATTTCAGTCTGCAGTGATGGGAAACATGATCCTAAATATCAATGCCCCATTCACTGTACAATACGCAGCTGCTCAGAACCCAGCATGATGAAGGTGCACAGGCTTGTATGTGTATGTATGACAGCTGCCATGTGTGAATGAGAAATTGTGGCCATTTTAGGGTGTCCCTGCACACTTAACATATACAGATATCACAGTGTCATACAAATAGCTAAATGGAGATTGACTATGGTGAGGCTTTGTGCAGTTATAACAACTAATTTTATGTTACCCCTGACAATCACACTGTGTTACCTTTATGTTTTGCTTTAATAGTCAGCCTGGCATTGGGTTCATATTAGCCTAATCTGTGTTTGAGCTACTGCAGCTTCAACCAGCTACTGAAGCATGGAAGTTACTATAACGTTGCATTTATTCACCACCATAAAAGAAATATCGACTTAAAACAACCTGAACAACTAAGTCAATTTCTTCCACACGTCACATTTTTTATGGCAGTTTTGCAATATGGCAAATGGGCAGGCTGGTCAACATGCGTGTCCTGAAAGTATTATAATGACATCCCCTTATAGGGTTAGAGTGAGTAATTTGCTCAAAACTTAATTATTTTTTGCTGCCATTTGGTGTGCTAATGTGAAAATTTGCAACATTACACTGCTGTATTCAGGACAGCTTTGTTTGCAAAATTAAGTTCTGTCTTGCTGCACAAACTGATGAAACGCAAGCTGGCACACCGTTGCTTGTATTAGAGCTCATATATTTGTAGTTGGCACAGTGTCAGTTTCACATAGAAGTGAATGAGAGAAGGAAGTTGCACCTGTCCCTTTGTTCTCTTCCCTGAGGGGGATCTTTGTGTTGTTCCCAAAGCACTGTGGAGTACAGTGACAAATTTCAGTCTATAAACCACACAGCCACTGACAATAACCGAAGAGTTCATTCCACATCTCATTCAGATACCATTCACAGTTACAGCTATACGTATGTTAAATGAACAGCAGGTTGAGCTACAGAGAGGCATTCTGACAAAACAATGTGGACTTCTGCTTTTCTCCGGCCTTCTTTTTACCTTTTTAAAAATAAACACACATGCACATACGAGCTTGCAGACACGAAAACAAAAGAGATAAATTAGGCACTCTGCCAAGCCCATTACCATTTTTTTTTCACAAAGCCATCTACTGATTTATAGAGACAAAACTAAAGAAAAAAAAATCAATTAAATTGAATTGGATACAGTATAACAAATAAAGCAGACATGTTGTTAAAATGCAAACAGCATCCCCAATATATATCTTCTCTTCAGCTGCTTTGGCCCCATTCTGAGAGATTGAAGCTGTAGAATAAAGAAGGCATCTGTACTCTTCCAGGTCAGTCATGCACTGTTTGGAAAGGTTGGAATTTGAGATCCAAGGATAAACATCAGCTCCCCAGAGAGGACGGTTACTCATGTTTGAATACTACACAGGGAAAATGAGTCTCTCCACAAGCAAAATAACCTTGAAGAACACTTTCACGGGTTCTTCTGGGAAAGTTAATTCTTAACCTGTGGCTTCAGGCTACGCAAGATTTGTGTTTTGTTCATCCTGAGCCAGTTGTTTAACACACATGAAAAATATATCGTTGTGGAGAAAATGAAGAGAAATGACAATGCAGATAAAAACAGAAAGTGTTGCATTTTCAAATGAAAACTACATTTTGTTTTGCTGACAGGAATCACCAGAGCGCAAGCGATTTCTCTGCAAACATCTAAAATACAATTTTGATGTGCTGCACGCAGCATTTTCTAATCCTGTGCATTTTCTATTCATTTTGATCACTCACCTCTTTTTCCTGGGGAGAGAATAATGTCTCCATTGGCAGAACCAAGAGTAAACAGCTGTGCCTTTGTGTTATGAGTGGTTACAGGTAATCAACAATGCATCCACTTACCCAATACTCTTCACAGAGGGGATTGTTTTCAGCTGCACTCAATGATTAGTGATGAATGACAAATGCTTGGTTTATAGACTTTCACTGTGACCATGAACCACATCGTGATCATCTCAAAAAATATACTGTTTTACTATTTACTTATCTTCCATACTTGATGTGGATTTGAAATTGCACACATACAGGAGGATGTTGTTTATATTATAATTTGGGCCAATACAGTCACAGGCGATGCAATGCAAATGAGAAATGTTTCTAGTGAAATCCGGGTGTGTGCTTGCTCTATCTGAAAAATAGAAACTATTTAGGCTCATGATGGGATTGATCTGGAGGTAAAATGTGGTGTTTATGCACAGTACAACTTTTTCTAGATCATTTTGCTTGAGAGAGATCTCAGTCTTTATCAATCCTCTCCCAACACACAGTAACACCTATTTTCAAAGTCAGTGTTATCAGACCAGAAGCCATCCAACCAGATCACACAGATAAAGCTCAGCTGTTGTGACTCATTGTAATATGGCATTAGATTGCCTGGCAGAGGCTTGAGGGCACTGCTTCTAAGCTTCATAGAAATATGTGGTTGTGTGGTTTTCTGGAGAAAAAAGAATTATGAACAGTGGAAAATAATCCTACATTTTACATATCACCAAATGTTATTTTTACTGCTAATGAGCAATTTGGCATGGAGACAGTGCTTTATTGTTACTGTTGGTCTACTGAGATGCTGCACAATGTTATGTCTGTGGCTCTGTGGTGAGTAGATCAAACAAAAGTGCAGTAAAAAATGAGTTTTAATGAGTGTTTTTTGCCCCTGAATACTAAAAAAATATTTTTTACCAAAAGTCAAGGTTGTCAATCAGATAGTGAATAATAGCAGATGAAGTTTGAGCAATGTTGCTGGTCATCTGCTCTCACGTTTCTCAGCAGTCCCAACTCTGCATATAGTGCAGCGTGTCAAGAACTGAAAAAATAATTGCTCATAAACACGTGTCCAAATGCACAAAGAATAAGCACTGAGTCTCTTGTTCAATCCATGCAGCTATAACATACAGTTATGTTTTATTTTTAGTTGAATTTTCACTAACCGTTGAATCCCTATTTTTGGATATATCACGACTTGACCCACATTCTGTGGACAATTAAAACAAGGGTCTTTGTCTATTTTTTTTAAAATTTATTTGTTTTTCATTTTGCTGTACTATGTTGCAATCTTGTGCGCTTACATGCACAGACACATAAAGAGTAAAAAAATAAATAAGTAAATAAAGAGCTCTGAATCACCACTGCCTATTTGTCTCCAGGGTATGGAGCTCAGTCTTGTAAGCAGCCTCGTCTTGTTTGGCTTCACTGTAAACTGCCATCAAGGCAGCAAAGAAAACAGATTGTGGCAGATAAACACTGACTGAATTCTAATTCCTTTATGGATGAACAATGTATGATGCCTGCTACATAGTTCCAAGGCAAAAAGATTATTGAAAAAAACAGCTATTTTGTCATTCTGCGTGTAAGTTTGGGACTAATTACTGCCTAATAAAGGCTACAAGCAACAGACATGTGCCAAAACAACTAATTTGATTGTAAACAAGTCTATTTAAACCTAATTGCCCAGCTTACCTTGCCTAAATTAAGGCACACAGAGTTTGCAGTGGGTGAACTGATCATGCATAGTTGGGTTTTAGTCAAGGCAAACATTTGTTAACTTAAATGACCTGATTGCTTTTTTTTGTAAAAAAAAAACATATTTATCAGGCTTTTGCTGTTCTGGAGCCAGAACCAGCTCATATAAATGTGTTTTTTTTCACTCCACACAGCACCTAATGGAATCTGTCTTCTGATGTTCTATCTCACACAGGCTCCACCCTCTAACAGATTCTATGCGTAATGCTCTTCCCCGTCACAATCATGAATTAAGCCACTGAAATTTGCATAAATAAAGCCAGACGAAAACGTGGGGACCCCACCACAGACAAGGTTATAAAAATGCTGTCAAGTGTACTTTCTCTCTTTGGAAAGTTTGCCCACTGGTTTAATTTTCTCCAGGGATGGAGTTGCCTTTCCAAGAACGACACTTATGTGCTTCATGCACCAGTCAGGACAGACCTGCAAGTCTACAGCTACTTCTCAACCGAGACCACGTGGAAAGTAGTGTCCAGTGATCACCAGCCTGTGTGGAGCACTGAACGCTGGCTCAGGTTCATTTCCAGCAGTAGCGGACCAACATGAGTCTGCACTGTGATAACACTGAACTGGAGCTTGAGATCAAATATGTTGAGACCCCTGCTGTTTCCACTGCCACTGCTCTTGGTCATTCCCATTGAGACAACGACTTGATGATATCTTCTCAGCTTCATGTGACAACAATATCTGTCCATAAACACTTCCCACTAGTGATAACCATTGAGCTCCTATATTTTGACAAGATATTTCAGCAGGGCAACAGTCTGCACTTTGGATGTTAGGTGTCTTAATAGCTTCCTCTCAGTCACAAGCCCCCCAAGCCATCTCAGGTGGACTTTCTGGACCACAGCTGTGGCTAGTCATGAATGCTAAGAGTGCTGATTGTTGACAGAAACACTTCGCCTTGCCATCATGCCTCAGATCAGCTTACACAATCTGCCTCCCTTGTTTACAGTGAGACGGCAGGCAGTTTTATCAACTCGTAGAGAAGAAATATAACTACCAACCAACTACTACTAACTAACCAATGCAACAACAACGCTCGCTGTGGTTCATTTGCCTTTGACAAGGAAGCTCCTTTATGTCTTTCTACTACTCCATTTCATTCTTTCTCTATTGAGGAGAGTGAAACTGGAGCAGTTATTGGCCATTGTGGTAAATCCAGACTGCAAGTCTGCACCGTGGTACCGTCTGTCCAAACCTAGTTCCTGCGAGGGACAGGTTGAAGTGGACTGGACTGTCCATCATGGTTGTACAGACCATCCAGGTGGTGAGATCAGGATCAGCCACTGCTTGCTACAGTTTGAAATGGTTAGGGTTTCATCAGTGATGTGGGGAAGGGGCAAAGGGTGTAGATCTCTTCTTTCTACATGCTGTTTCATGCATGTCTCATTTTACAGCCTTATATATGGTGGAGTCACCACATATTCAGGAAGGCCTTCCAAACTGGACGACTGATTTGTGTTTATAAGCCCAATTTAAGTCCAAAATGGATCCTTCTTTTAGGTCTGGTCTGCTCTCTGTCTAACTCTTTAGCTCCTTAACATTCCATTATGTTCACCAGCTAGTTATTAACTGCATCTGTTTGCCATCTGGTGCAGGGCAGGTAGAGCAGAATGGGTTTATCAGTGATTTTTTTTTATTTTTTTAACTAAACACAGCTGCCAGTATCTCTTATCTGGAAACAATGCTTATAAGAACCATGAGAGTGTACCAAAACAGTGACGCTGCAGGCCATAAAACCAAAACAATGAGCTGAAAGATGCGTAAAAGCTCTGTAACTAGAAGCTGAAGCTCTATGTTGAATGATAATTCTCTGTGCTTTGATCCCAGAAAATAACATTGCACACAGTCATTTGATCTATTGCTAATATAAAAATATTGTAGCAGTTTTAATATACCTTTTGTTATTTTAAAGAGTTCTTGAGATGGTACTAACTGCACTGATGATGAACAAAATAATAGGAACACAGTCATATTTCCATACGTGGTATTACACAGGTGGTTTAGTTGTGGGGTAAAATAACATAAATTGGCTTAGCTGTGACAGAAATAATAGCAGCATGCAAAATCCAAACAACAACATCATTCCCTTGACATAAACAAAACAACTAGAATCACCATTCAGCTTTTGTGACTCAGCAGGTGTGCCTCTCTTTCCCCCATCTCTCTCAGTAGTTTGTCTGACCAGTCAGCATTGGACAGCCTGCAGCAGTGTGTCCCAGAGCTGGCTCCAGTTGTGATGAGTTACGCTGGATTAGAATCAGAGATGACAGCCAGGACAAGTAGGAGGCAGATGGTTCATAACAAGGCATCAGTTACAGGTCTTACAGGGACAACCCTTCATCCTTTTGTTCGCCCTTTGCTTGGCACTCACAGAGATCACATCATTACAATTCCATTCTTCACAGATGGCATTAGTCAACCGCATTGTCAATGTGACTGTTGGTGTGTTTTGTGGTTGGATTTTTAACAGACCTTATCCTTATATTAGGGTCAAGTGGTTAACACTGGTGTTTTATTTTTTGAACATACTGTTTGTAAAACAAAACATCTGTTCCATCTATCTACCTATTTCTGTAAAAATCCATATCTTTTAGTGTTTTGCTAAACAAAGACTTGACTGAAACTATTCCATGTGCTTTAATTTTTAAGCTGTCAATCATGTTTTCAGAAACATGGATTACTGTTTCAAAGGCAGACTTACAATGATAAAGATGGAGTCCATAATGTTCAGTTTAAAAGGTAAAAATCACAGTTTGTTTTTAAAAGCAGAGAGACAACACACTGGGAAAACCTGTTTATTACTCTGAACTGAGCTGCTGGTTCACATGCAGCTGCCTAACCGCTGTTGAAAATACCCCAAGAGTGCAGCTGCAGCCTCAAGCTCAGACTGTTCCTGATCATCAGGGTAAGAATTACCTACGTCTGTTCATTCTGAACATGCTGAGAAACACATGTCAGTTCAACATTGTCATTTAAAGAGGAAATAACATTTCACACAAAGTAGCCATATTTTGCGGTGTGCAAGAGAGCCCAAGGCACTGCAATTTGAAAAATAACAGTCATGCAAATACATAAAGAACAAGTAAATTAAGAAAACATCTTCATCAATTTGACAGCACATGTTCACCATTTAGGAGACATGCTGCAAATATCACAAAACATCTTGAAACATGCTGCAAAATTCAAAAATGGGTTGAGTAGGTTAGGTTTAGTCAGGAGTAATGACTGTTTAGAATTAGAGTAAGCTAATGAGGCAGAGTAGGACAGACAGTTTATTCACCATCCAAGGAAAAAAAATACAATGCATGCAGCAGTCACTTTTCCTATATGTGCAGAGCAGAGCAGCAACAAGCATGACCAAACCATGTTCAGCACCAGTGTCCTCTGGAAACATTTCGATTGTAGTTTTCTGTATTTGCAACTTGTTTCTCTAATAGGTTGTGTTTTTGTATTTGCAGTGAATTTCTGTAATTGGATGTTTTGTGTGTACTGGCAAAATACTAGACAGTAGAATTACACCATTTACGTTATAAAGTAGAGAGTCCATTGTGTCAAGATTCCCAGTGTGCCTGTCAGTAAGTTGCACAGGTAGTTTATCTGTGATTCACTGCAAAATACTAATAGCCCAGCTAGTAGCAATGCAAACATATGTTGCTGTTTTTCATTTTTTATAACAAATGATTAAGACTCATTCATTTGCATGGACATAATAATCACAGAATGATGTGATGAGTTCCTTTTCCCAGTACTATTGTGTTTCCCGGTGAGGACAGTCTTGTCCATTCACAGCTGGCCTTTAAATGTTCTCAGCTGAAGTAGCATTGCTCTTATATTGCTGCCAGATAACCCCCGAGTAAGAATTGTTCAAATCCCACACTGCTGGTGTCAAGATATAAGTAATAAATTTATATGTGCCCTCAGTTGGATGGACATGAAACATGTTATTTCATAATTTTTTAACAACAAAAAAGCCAAAAAACTACAGGGACCCCATAGGGACCTCTAGACCTCTATACAGATTGAAGTTGTCTCAAATGGCCAATCAGCCTGACATTATCATTACAAGAAAATAATAATAATAATAATAAAAATCAGATGCTCAGAGAGTACAACTGGGCATTGCATCAGTGTTTTTACTGTAGTAAATGTAAATCTATTTTAAAAAAATAACAAAAATAAAACAGACACTCTTCTCTTCCAGTAGCCATGGAGGGTAGATGATGATCGAGCATTCTCCCCTGGGTTAAGCCGCCAAATCTCATAAAACGCTGCATGGAAAATTGAAACATATCTCTCAGAACCCTTAAGACTGAGAACCACAGCAGTGTTTTAGCCCCGTGGTCATATACAGTAGTCCTCAAACACGCATATATTCTCCTTGATGCCATCTGCTAACAGTACAGCATTTAGCTAACTCTTTGTGCTCATTTCAGTCAAAACATTATTTGTGAATCACATGTTGATTGGAGGAAGACGGCGTTTCAAAAATAGACAACGATAAAGTCGTACGAAATATATTTTGAATTGTTTGTCAGGCAAGCAACAATGTCACTATCAAAAAGCCTAAAGTGACAAGGTGATATTGGAAACTACAGGTTGAATGAGTGTGTACAGATAAGTACACTTTCAACATTCTTCTACTTTAAGTAAAGATCAACCTTTGTGCCTCATTTGCTGTGAAACAATCATTGTTGCAAAGAATACAATCTTAAGCAACAGCATTACTGAAGACATGCACCTTTTAAAGAGTCATGCCCTGAAAGGCTGATTATTAGCCAAACTTTAATTGAACAAGAGAGGGCAACAAGTGCAGCTATTCAGATTGTCTGGCTTAAAACCAAACACCACAAACCATTTACCAAGGTTTTTATGGAGTGCTTGGTCACTGTTTTGGAGGAACTTGCAACCAACAAATCTAAGGGCAGGATTATTGCTTTTATTAAGCAAGTGACTCGTGCTTAATGGGGTCAGTAAAGTTCAGCACATATCCCTGGCTACTGACAAGTCCGCTGACAACACCGACATTTGCCAGTTGTGTGTTTCTATCAGATATTTTGAAGGGAAAGATTTCAAAGAAAAACTGTTGGCTTTGATTCCACTCTAAGGCAATACCATTGGTGACATTATCTTTGGAAAACTGGAGGATCTATTTAAAAAGCATGGCTTAAGAAAAGTTAAGATAATTGTCACAGGTGGTACTCCTACCATGGCTGGCAAAAATGAGTCTGGTGTACAGAATTAAGACTGTCGCTTCCAAAATTGATACACCTCTCCGTCTCACTCAACGAAGCATGTTGTTCACCAAAGAAGCTGTGGACAAAACAATGCTGATAATTAACCTCAGAGGGAATTCAAATATGCACTAGATGTACTAGAATCTCAAGATACTCATGATGACTTCTTAAATCAAAAGGAGCAACTGAACTCCTGTACATCATGCAAGACAGTGAATACATGTGCAATGTTTCAGAAGTTTTGGTTGTTTTCATTGGTAAAGTTACAGTTATTGTGCATGTGAAATAAATTAGATCTACAAATAAACATACAGATGGCTACAGTTCAGTGCACAACCACCAGAGAAGTGAGCAGAGTTTTGTGAGTAGGGCAGGGTTGATGTTTGCTCTTGCCTCTTTTCCAACAATAAGCAGAAAGATGGATTTATATCATCTTTAGAACTAGTCAGTCAGTAAATCAGTTGATTAAACTATTTCATTCCTAATTGTTTCTGGGGTTGCTTCAGTATAGAAAGAACATTTTTTAAAACTCATTAATGCAACATATCCTGCTGCCAGATGTGACATATTGATGATGTCAGCAACTAGATCCCAAACTACATACCGAAATTTACTTCATTATTTCAAGTTTCAAGTTATTCATTTAGAACTACTGTATTTTCTTTTTCTTCAGCTACTGGCTACATAATATGTTATTCTCAGCCAGTATAATATTTTACAACTGCCATTGCAACTTTTATCAACACTAGTCATAATTGTTATATCAAATACCCACCCACCCATTTGCTTGCTAACTTATTAGCTTGCTAATAAACAGACAAGATCGTCAGCAACAGGATTGCCTTTTTCTAGATAGATCATTCTTAATGCCTGTCACTGGGTCTGATTGCTTGTGTAATCAGATGAAATGATTTGGGGCACATCGACTGGAAGAGACAGTGTTTACATTTTCCCAGGCAAAGTTTTGCAGTCAACAGCAGTCTGTTAACCAGTTAAAAGGAAGCAGGAGGAGAGCTATCTTTTCATTTTTGACATTGATGTTTTTGACATGTCTTACAGGAGCAGGAGATCTTACTGAAGAAGAAAAAAAGCTAAAAAGGACAATAGAAGAGCAACAGTGAATATATCACCTGCCCTCGAATGGTCATTGAACAGATGGAACTGCTGGAACTGCTATATTTTAAAGGATTCAAAAAGAATCCTGAATTCATCTTTCTCCCTGAGAGGTATGTAGTATGAAGAAATTGGATAACTTTAGTTTTCTAGCCTTGAGCTACCTAAATAGGTTAGCATTTGCAATTGTATAAGTTGATTGAATACTTGTTAAACTGCAAATACCACGTTTTAATGTGAAATTTTACAACATGTAAGAAAACATATGATAAACATTATATGGACCAAAGTATTGGAACACCTGACCATAACACCAACAGGGACTGACATTGCATCCTAAATACATAGACATTAATGTGGAGCCCCCTTTGCAGCTATAACAGTGTCCACTCCTTTAGGAAGGCTTTCCGCAACATTCACCCAATCACACTGTAGAGCATTTGTGAGGTCACACAGTTGGATGGGGTTGAGGTCAAGACTCTGTGTGGGCCAGTCAAGTTATTCCACACCAAACTCATCCAGCCTTGTCTTTATGGACTTTGCTTTGTGCACTGGGGCACAGTCATGCTGGAATAGCAAAGGGCCTTCCCCAAACTGTTGCCACAAAGGTGGAAGCATAGCATTGTCCAAAATGTCTTGGTATGCTGAAGCATTAAGATCTCCCTTCACTGGAAGGAAGGGGCCAAGCCCACCCTCTGAAAAACAGCCCCATACCACACCTGAATTCAGTAATAAAGAGGTCTGTCCCATTACTTTTGTCCATATTGTATATCATCACTGACATGTAAGACAGTGGAAAATTATTGAAAATAAGTGGCTTGAATTTAGCTGTTGGAACTACCTTCATCTGTAGGAGGTGGTTTTCATTTGTAGGCAAAACAGCAAAAGTACTCAATTTGATGTAAGATCAGCAATGTTGCTAGAAAGTTACATAATGAAATATCCAGCAGCGTGTTCAGAAAAATACATGGGCACAGGCATCACAGGTTAAATATAAAAAGAAATCATGATGAAATCAGTGGTCTTCTTATTAATTCAAAAGTTAATGCTTTATGTTGTTTCAGATTCTACAGTATTACTTGGTTGTTCTGTGCTTTTGTGAAATATTATGTAACAAAATCCTTCTATACACATTTACTCTGTGTGCTACAGCTCAGTTGAAATACAAAATATGGGTTCAAATGGTCTTAGACCCTCTTTTTCAGGCCACTGGTGTCAAACAATGACCATCAATGCTCCACCTCTCCAAATCTTGTGTAAATGGCTGTGGACTGAAAAAGATGTTGTCTGGTACCACCTTAAACAAGCCACATGGCAATATCATGAATGGAGCAGAGCAGACATTTGTCTAATTGGCATGCTGTTGTATAAGAAATAATTGGCTCATTTTAGTGAGTTGAGTGATGACTGTAAAATGTGCCCTTAAAGAGTACCCATTCTGTTCTTAGGGGACTAATCTGGGAAGCATTCATATTTATTGTCTGTGCTCAGATAGACATGGATTTCCTTGTCTCATGCGTCAAGGGTATGAAAGAAAGGGATGATTAATGATGCAAGTTTCTCTTTTAAGTGCCATTATGGGCCGTCATTCACCACTGCTATAACCTCAAGCACTGCAGATCTTTATTCCGTCCAAGCTGTCTCTGTTAAGAGGACAAAATTCAATCCCCTCAGTATTGAAGGAGACAGGCCGGAAACAACATAGCTGTGTTTGAAAGGTTTTAAAAGCATTAAGGAATGTAGAAATAGAATACTCTCTGGGTAGTTGCTCTATGGCTACAGAAGATTTATCAGTTCTACTATTTGGTATTGTTGCATTCAATTAGAATCTCTAATGGTAAGTTTTGTGAGTCTATTTGAATATATTTGAAACATGTCAAATTGGAGGTTCACTTTTGTTTCAAGGCTTTGTCTTGAACAGGTGCAAAAAATGGTCTGACTGAATGTACTGTAACACAAACATGCACTACAATATAATACTTTACGTGCATGTACACTACTTCTGCATAAGATAGAATTACTGGAGAGGGTTCAGTGGTTTTTGATTTACGTGCTCGAACATTGGCATGTTGTAGCTTCTGTATAGTCACTGTGCTTGGCATTAAATGTCAAATAATAGCATCTGTGGTTATACCTTTGAAGATGCAGATTAAGTACATTTCTGCACATTTTTTTGTGTCAACCTACTTGCATTTATTTTTCCTGAATCATTTTCTTTTTGTGTGCCCCTTGGGTTTGCTTGTCAGTAATGACATGCTGTTTTTAAGAAATGCATACCAGCGGAAAGAAGTGAACAGTGCTTGAATTGACAGTGTTACAACTATTGAAATATTTCAAGGCCCATGCACAGTTTGATGAGGTCGAGAAATGATCTGTTGATCCGATGGTCAAAGCAAGATATCATGGGATTACTGGCCAGGATATCAAATCAATATGGATATTCATGTCCTCCAGAGGATAATTATGAATCTTTTCTGTGACCACTGATCAGAATCGCTTTCAGGTCAAAATTTCCCATTCCCAACATTAACACTAAGAAAACTAAAGGCTTGATTTCCATGGTCAAGAGACTGAATCCTAATGATTTTAGTGATCTTTAGACTTTTCCTTTAGCACAACCATTAGGCTAAAGGTTCTACTTGTAAACATAACATATTTGAATCTAATAGGCAGATTGCTTTGACATTTAGTAAACTCATTTATTCCCCAGGGATTGAAACCTTTTCATTTTTCATTCACTGTAATTATTTACCAAGCTCTTGATCTTCCACTTAATAATGCTCAGGTTTAATGCTTGTAGAACATATATTATCTTAGATGATAATGATATGATATTGTCAGGAATCACTATGTAATTATTTTGAAGTTACTGTATTATTAATGTGCTATCGAATGGAGGGGTTGTTGTGGCTTTAAGCTTTTCTGACTTTTAAAGAGCATCAACTCTGGTCCTAAAATCTTGACAAACATGGCCTGTGTTGCCAGGCAACAGACCAAATGTATCAATGGATTTAAGCATACAAAAACACACTATTATAGATGGAGGGACTTGTTTGGCATGACATCAGCTCAGTCACAATGGTTCCCACTGATATATCCTTAACTTCTTTCCTTAAGCAGAGCAGAGCAGAACAAAATGTATTGCAAATAAGGAGTTATGTAGTGTGCTCATCTCACTGTTTACACCTCAGGCAACACAGCGTTTGCTTTTAGTGTGCGACTCCAGTAAACATGTTCACTCGTTCCACTTTTGCAATCCAATACACTTTAATAAATGTATAAGGTAACATAAGGTACTGAATGTGTTATGGTTGGATCTAGCAACTCATTGACCTATGTGGAAGAATGGTCAGAATGCTTTTGTCCTCTGAAGTTATGTGCTATGCTTTCATTAAGTGCTTCTGCTCCTTTCTTCATGTGTCCCAGTAAATCTAATTTGACCAACTGTGATTGTTGCAGAGACTCGTGAAAAAGTCAGAGGCAGGGTCAGGACCTAATGAAAATGATTTGTACTGGCATTTCTCACTCCAGACATTACACCCTGTTCAAAAATATAAGTTCAAGTTCAGTTCGCTTTTTTATGCAGTGGAGCCTTCAGCTGGATTTCCTATGCAAAGGTCTGACAAAGAGGCTTGAAACATTAAGCACACTATGCAGTTTAACAGAATTGCAGAAATCCAGTAAGGGCAGAGAGGCTGAATGAATGACTTACTTAGTTACTGGATCCAAAAAAAATGATAAGAATCTAACATTATGCTGTTCTATATTCCACTAAAGTCTTTTTCTGGTATAATTAATATATGCACATTCAATAAATTACCAACATAATAATACTGATACATTTTGGGCTTCTGTTGTCAGATTGGATCAAGTTATAATTTACCAGAATTTAATATAATTACAGAGGACCTGCAGCTTAAAATAACCCATCAGGAGAAACATCCTGTCTCACAGTGTAATTCACACACATACCTCCATGCAAAAGAGATCCGGGTAAAACCATGAGCTATAATCTACCCTGTATTTTACCATCAGATATAGTTGCTAAAGTATAGGAAGCTAAATAATTACTATGTGGATGAATTCAAGTAGAAGCTGAAACTCAAATTATTTATTACCTGGAACAGGTGTGATAGGCATTTGCAAAGCAATTCCTTGACCTAACAGCACAAGACATTATAGTATTTAGACTTGTATTTGAACGTAGCATTGCACAAAGTTCAAAATTTTTTTAGTTTCAATTTGGCTTGTAGTTAATATATAGTTATTTATATTTTTATTATTTTATTCTGAGTGTCCTTGTGCTGTTTGATGTGAGATTCATGTGTGACTTCCTGCTGTAACACTGCAGTCCAAAAATTGAAAAAAGGAAGAAATTTTCTTATATACCCTTAGCAAAAAGTAGTTTATTCAAGTGTACTACGAGTATACTTATTTTATACTTAAACTAAAGCAGTATACTTGAAGTTTACTTTTTATATACTATATTTTATATACTTAAGAATAGTATAGTGAAATATAATCATATAATATGAGTATATAGACTTATACTCGTAAGTATAAAGAAAAGTCTAAGACTAAGTACATTAACACTTACACTTACACTTAATCTTTAATAGTAAAGCTTATACTTGCACTGTAGTATGCTTTTTACTTCTTACTTCTTCTTCTTCTTCTATTTAGTATATCTTGATCCAAGTACAGAATAAGGTCAAGTCATTGACTCATGCTTACATTTAATTTAGCAGAATAAAAATGTAAATAGTATGTGTGCTCAATTGCATTATCTTTATGTACCTTAAAAACATACACAAAACCAGAGAAACATTTGACTTGACTTTACTGGTCAAGTTCTAGTCCCTTTCATAAGGGTTTGGCAATGGTGTCATGTACACAGCATCATCTGTTTCAACAAGAACACATTTTGTTTTAATCGTGTCAGGCCCAACAGCATTAACAGTTTCAGCATACTTAATAAAATGAACTTCAAGTATACTACTTCTGCTAGGGGTAGAGATAAAGGCATAATGTGTACAAATTTTACTAAAAAAAAATATTGCCCCACACAGAGCACAGAGGTAAACTGGACAGGATGAAGAGTGCACTTTGGCTGAATTTATACAAAATCCAGCAATATGGCATCTTCTTGCAGGTTTTTGCAGAGGTGTGAGCATATTTATTCATGTTTTATAAAGTAACCACTGGGAAAGAAAATAACATTTTATTTCTCTGATTTAGTCCTTTCCTAATGCCACTTCCTCCTTGTATTCACTGTCTAGCTTGCCCTCAGTCTAATTGAGCAGGGGAGGAGAGGCGAGCTTTGAATGATTTGTTTTCAAACAGCAACCACACATTAAGGCTTTAAGTGAAGTTGAAGCAGTGTACCGCTTCAACCCTGAGTGTGGAGCGTGCTGTGGTGATGGAGGGCTTGGTGTGATCTGGACAACAAAAGCACTTTGGTTAACATAAGAGAACGATTGAGATTTCAGTTACATGTTGATTGCGGTAACTTGTCCTGCATCTTGTTGACTCAGAATTTAACTGAGATCATGGTCTTTGGTCACTAACGTAAACCAAGTGGTTTAATTTAAATTAAATTTAAAAAAAAGTGGTTTGCATGGCTAAACATAACCATAAACCACACTTTAGATGGTACAAATGGCTGTCCTATTGTAAGAGACAACCTTTTAGATGACCCAACAACACACTTGGTCTGTAATTAATCTGTAGTTTTCAGAAACATTTCCCTATTGTGCTGTTTGAAAAGTAATCCAGACATGACCTTTCCCTAAAAATGTACCGTCTGTTGCATATTAGTCATATTGGGCTGCAATTTCTGGAAGACAGAGTGAAGCCAAATTGCCTCTCAGGATAATTGATCTGTCACTTTTAGACAGCAGTCTAAACATGTGATTTTAGACTCAGAGTTATGGTGAAATGAGGGCTACAGCTATACAGTAGATATGTAGTTTTATCTAACCATGAATGTGATGACAAAGACACAACAATCAGCCTTCTATTTAAAAAGCACACTGCAGTTACATTATTTTCTACAGTATGCATTCATCAGCTTTTATTCCTTTATTGTTTACAAAAAACATCTATTTATCTACAGTGCAGTGAAGAGAGAAGACAGGAGCAAGGAAGGCAATGGAAATAAGCTTTTCCATAAATACTGGTTACAGTTAGCTGTGAAGGGGCTTTGGAGGAAGGTATGAACATTGTGTTTGGAGGTGTACACCCTAAACCCAAAGTCCTACAAATACTATGCAATCTAGCCAGAAACATATGAGTTGTACAGCTGGGAGGAAAAAAAACTAATAAAGTAATGACATACTCACATCAGGTTTTTACTTGTTAGATGCAGAAGGACACTTTACCTGATGGAGTTTTCTCTTTCTCTTCCCCATCATTAACCCTTAAAAGTATGATTTTTTTTTCTGTGTAAAGTTCTCAGTGGATATCAAGGAATAATCAGCTAGTGTCCCACTGATGAAGATGAAAGTGACATATTTTGTCATTGGAGGGAACTCACTCCAACGAAATTTGTTCTCTGCATTTAACCCACCCAAGTGACGTGCACACACACACAGCAAACCCGGGGCAGTGGGCGACCGCGTGCAGCGCCCGGGGAGCAGTGGGGGTTAGGTACCTTGCTCAAGGGTACCTCAGCCATGGACACCGGTACGGGGAATCGAACCAGCGATCCACCGGTTACGGGTCCGACACCCTAACCGCTGATCCACGACTGCCCACAAAATTTGTTCTCTGCATTTAACCCACCCAAGTGACGTGCACACACACACAGCAAACCCGGGGCAGTGGGCGACCGCGTGCAGCGCCCGGGGAGCAGAGGGGGTTAGGTACCTTGCTCAAGGGTACCTCAGCCATGGACACCGGGACGGGGAATCGAACCAGCGATCCACCGGTTACGGGTCCGACACCCTAACCGCTGATCCACGACTGCCCCTGTTTCTCATCAGTTACCTGTCTTGTCTCCTAAATTCTGCCATTTCCCCCCAGCAGATGTACGGTGAGCCAACAGACAATCAGTGAAGCATGTAGAGACAGGTCTCATGATACAGTAGAACATGCAGCAGTGAAAAAGAGGAGCAGAGAGCGAACACACAGGGTTCAGGTTCAGCACTTGTTCTGTTATTCTCTGCTCCAGATGTGCAGTCTTGCTCTTTCAGCATTTTAAGTAAAGCCTCTGAGTTGGAACAACAAGGCTTCCATTTGTTCTCAACACAAAAAAACAGCTGCTTATCACCACAGTTCGGCTCATAATGGAAACTTTGCTCATGAGGCAATTATTCACTTATTTATTACTGCATTTGTGAGCATTTAAGTTTCCTTTTAGTTTGTTTTCCCTGTTGGGAAAAGCTTGTATTACATATTGTGCTGTGGTGTGTTTTTTACTGTGGAAAGCAGCCTTTGTGACCTTTAGCTTTTCCTCAAGTTTATTGCCAGCTTTTGCAAGTTACCGGATGTTGACCTGACAGCTCTGCAATTAGACAAAATCCCAAGCTTGAACATGCAAATATTATAGGGGTTTGCTTTGCAGGGCGATGAAGTAAGAGCAGATGAGATAGACTCATGTGAGATGCAGTATTATGAATGATATAAACTTAGATGAAATAGAATTTGAAGAAATTAATATCAGTAAAATGAGATTATGTGCCATAAAATGAGATTAAGCTGAATGGCCTGAGAGGTTTATCAAGTCTGTCCTTGTGGGCAATGTATATAGACCAAAGGTTACAATTTATAACCATTCTTTTCTTCAAGTGTTCAGGTTTGTATAGTTGTATTTTGGAGTAATAATCCATAAGATTTCAGTCCTGGTTGATGTGGTGACAGCCGCAGTTATTGGTGGTAAAGTTAAGAGGAAAATCAATTTTCCACATCAAAGTCTGTTTACAGGTCTTGGGGAGTAGTACTGCAGAAAAATAAGAGGCCCCTTGTGGCTTCAAAGTTAGCTGCACAAAGTCTGATAAATTGCCTCAGGTGATGTCATCTGAGTCATTTGTGTCTGAAGACTAAAAATTTGAAAGTGAAAAAAATCTGGGGGTATAGATTTTTGAACCTGCAGCTGACCCCATGGCACTGTTGGAGGTGCTGCAGGCAGAAATATCTAGCAGGTAGTAGCATCTGTCTGTACAGTTCAGTAACAGCCTTTGACAAGAAAGAATATGTGGAATTAAAAAAAGATATTGCTGGTTCTGCTGCATTGATTTTGATCCATTTATAAATCTGTCCATTGCGAGTTTGACAGTGAAATAGGAGTGCAGTGCCTAACTGACTCTGCTTTTCCTCTTACCTCAAAGAGCATTTTAATCACTTTTAGCTCATTGTTTTGGTATTGTGACCCCACATTTTTTTGTTTTGTCTCCAAAAACAAAAAAAAATTGCTGTTGCTGGCTGGCTGCCAAACAACAAACTGCATTTATCAGCTAAATAGCCACACATATCCATCGGGAGTTAGTGGAGATTTTTAGTTCGGTGGATGTTAATGTATTATAGCTGTCAGCTCTAACCTCTGTGAGAAATACATTGTGTTTTCCTGTGAATGTTTCACAATAAAATTCAGGTAACACAACTCTGATGCAACACTAGAAGACAGAAACATAAGCAACTGCATCATATAAGTGCTGATATCATTGAAATTAAGTATAAAAAAGTAACACTAGATCACATATGCATCTTTTCCTGTGATTCCACTGTGCATAGGTGGAAAATTCGAATCTAGCATATGAATGCCACAGCCTGACTCAAATAATGAAAACTACTCTATAATGAAGTCATTGCAGACTGTAAATACACTGACTGACGAGCATAAAAATGTGAATATTTTTAAGAAATTAGGTTTGATCATCATAAAAATCTTAAGAATTGTATATTTTAATTTAATCAAAAATCTAATGAAATTTTGTGGAACCTTCATCAGCATTTTCATGTGAGGATATGCTTGTAACAAAACAAATTGACAGGGATGATACATCACAAAAAAGGACCTTTTACCGACATGCCAGGATGTCATATAGTACTGTGCACATCAGAAATGGCATCTTGTTTGTCTTTGCTAATTGGACGTTTCTTTATAGGGCTGCAGAGCTTTGCTCAGCCTTTATCAAACTGGCCAGATCATAACAGAAATTTCTTGTAAAGGATCAAAAGAGTGTTGTACATGACAATAGAGATATTACCCACTCTTTTTCTTGCTGCCCTACTTTTGTCAAATGGTACTGAGGGAGACTAGAGGTAATGCTGCAGTAATTCAAGCTCTTATCCACATGTAAGGAGGGGAAAATGAAACACTTTGAACTCAGCAGGAACAGCAAACAGATGCTAATGAACATGATGTTTTAGTACTGGCCTCTGGCAACAGGATTAAAACAATTTAAAAAGAAGTAAGGAAGAGAAGATATACACATGAACAAGGGTGAACATTGAAAATATTGTACTGATGATGATTTATACATGGTCTGCTTAGTATTACCAAGAGAATGGGTTTCCTTATTAAATGTGTTCATGAACAGTCATTTTAATGTTACAGTGATCCAATTATAATGTTATTTTAAAAGACTTGTTTTTCCACAATTTGAATTTCAGTGAATAGAGCATAGCAAAGTGTTTTGTTGTTGGACTTCTGTGCTAGCCACAGTTTGTCCATAATGAACACCATGTTCATGCATGTCCATCAGTGCACATGGCACCAGGACACCCTAGGCCAGAGATCAATGATTGACTTTGTGGTTGTATCATCTGACCTTCGGCCATATGTCTTGGACACTCAGGTGAAGAGAGGGACTGAGCTGTCACCACCCGGTAGTGAGTTGAATCTGCTGAAAGAGAAGAAAGCTGGACAGACTTGGTGGACCCAAATGTACTGTGAGGATCTGCTGGGAATGTCTGGTGGAAGGTGTCTTCAACTCACACCTCCAGGAGAACTTCGATTAGATCTCGAGGGAGGCTGGGGACATTGAGTCCGAGTGGACCATGTTCTCCACCTCCATTGTGGAAGCTGCTTTTCGTAGCTCTGGTTGTAAGGTCTCTGGTGCTTGTCATGACGGCAACCCCCAAACCAATGGTGGACACCAGAAGTAAGGGATGCTGTCAAACTGAAGGAGTCCTACCAAGCCTGGCTGGCTTGTGGGACTCCTGAGGCAGCTGACAGGTATCAGAAGGCCAAACATGCTGCAGCCAGAGCAGTCGTGGAAGCAAAAACTCAGGTCTGGGAATAGTTTGGAGAGGCCATGGAGGAGGACTATTGGTTGGCCCTGAGGAAATTCTGGCAGTTTTCGCCCTGGTCATGGAACACCGGACCAGCTCTACTCTACCTTCCGCAGGGTGCTCCAAGGTTCATGGGAGTTTGCCCAACTGGTTGTGGGCTGTGGTAGGGGCTGTGTGGTCTCTGTACTCCCAGAGCAGGAGTCCGATTCACATTGCCAGCAGTAAGTCAGACCTGTTCCCAGTGCATGCTGGACTGTAGTATCATTTTCATGGACCGGATTTCTAGGTGCAGCCAGGAGCCGGAGGGTGTCCATTTTGGGAACCACAGCATTTCATCTCTGCTTTTTGCGGAAGATGTTGTCCTGTTGGCTTCTTCAAGCCAGGACCTTCAGCATTGGGGAGGTTTGCAGCTGAGTGTGAAGTGGCTGGGATAAGAATCAGCACCTCCAAATCCAAGGCTATGGTTCTCAACCGGAAAAAGGTGGTCTGCCCCCTCCAGGTCGGAGGAGAGCTCCTCCTCAAGTGGAGGAGTTCAACTATCTTGAGATGGGAGCGTGAGATTGACAGATGTATAGATGCAGCAACAGCAGTGATGCGGTTGATGTATCGGTTCGTTGTGGTGAAGAAGGAGCTGAGCTGAAAGGCAAGGATCTTGGGTTACCAGTCAGTCTACGTTCCTACCCTCACCCACGGTCATGACCGAAAGAACAAGATCTCGAATACAAGCAGCTGAAATGAGCTTCCTCCACAGGGTGGCGGCCATGGAGAGAGGGTGAGGAGCTCTGTTACCCGGAAGGAGCTCGGAGTAGAGCCGCTGTTCCTCCACATCAAGAGGAACCAGTTGATGTAGTTGGGGCATCTGTCTCAGATGCCTCCTGGGTGCCTCCCTGGGGAGGTGTTCCGAGCATGCCCCACTGGGAGGAGGCCCTGAGGAAGACACAGCACACGCTGGAGGGACTATGTCGTTCTGTTTGCCTGGGAACACCTTGGGGTTCCCCCGGAAGAGCCAGAGGAAGTGTCCGGGGAAAGGAAAGTCTGGGCATCCCTGCTCAAGCTGCTGCCCTGCCGACCCGGACTCGGATTAAGCGGAAGAAAATGGATGGATGCATAGATGGAGCATAGCAAGCAGTTATGCTTTTGAGGTCAATCAGTGAATAAGGACAAATTTAAAATTAAGATTTGTATTTCAGGATTCTCAGACTTTCAAGCACTCAGTCAGTGATCTTTTTTATTCAGTGAATTTCCCTCAGGGACAGAATCTCCTGGGTTTCCAATGATCACTACATGGTCTTTAATCTCTTTTATATAGCTTTGAGAAGCAGAAAATATTAATCTTAACATTACAAGGCCTTGGGGAGGTTAAAGGAATGTCTCTTAATCATGGTTGTTACAAGGAGACTTTTTCTTATTTATCATACTTGTTTTCCTGACATGATGTCAAGTGTCAGAGTTTTCTCCATTCTTATAGCAAAATGACCATCTATGTCTCCAACCTCAGTCCCTGTAACAGGAGAGCCAGGTGTAACTGGTTATTTGACCACTGTAGTTGATCTATGATGGACTGTCATGGATGCAACTGTGAAAGATGGGGCATAAAATTACATATACAGAGACAGCCAGCCAACTAGTCCTGGTACAAATGGTTAGAAAATGTCATAAGCTGCATATTGGTGCAGCAATAACAAGTAGTAGCATAGCACAAACACAACCATGAATAATGTATTTACATGTACACACACACACACATTCAGTATGTTGCACACATTCATGTGCACACAGAACAAATCACATCAAATAAATGCTTGATTATAATGTATGAAATGTTTCTGATCAGTCAGCTGAAAAACTAATTTCATTTTCTCATTAGAAGTCTCTGCCTGAGGCTCATTCTCATGTCAGTGTTTATTACTCTGAAAACAGAAAATTAAAATCATCAGCTTGGTCAGAATCAGAGCAGTGAATCACTATTTATGACTGAAGGAGAGAAAGAGAGGGAGGGAGAGAGAGAGAGAGGAGGAAAAAAAATATATTAAAGACTGGACAACCATTGAAGGAACCATCTCATTTTACAGAGGCAGAGGATTTATTACCCACATGACCTTTTCTTTTCCAGGGATTTGTTGCTATGCAGTCGTCCATCATGTTTCTAATTTGGCATAAGTTACAGTAGGTTAGTGAATAGTTTCCTTTAAGTTAGTAATATTTTGGCAAGTGACTGAATGGGTTTTAGTGCTTAATTGATAACAGAGTGTGACAATTTTTATGGCCAACAAAATATTTCAGTTTGTCTTCTTATATACTTTCAAATGCAATTTAATGTGTTTGTACATTAACATTAACAAATTGTCAGGAGAACAGACACAATTCAGAAAAAAAACTGTCATGAAAATAATCATTACAAAAGTTGAAAGTGATGTAATTAACACAATTTCACTGTATTGACAATACAATGCAAAAAATTTGAACTGCATTGTTGTTCACTCTGTTGATATTTCTTTTTGTGCCAGGTGGAGGCTGCAAGATTGACATTTATACAAAGATGAATCACACGAACATGAATAAATTGAGTTCTGTCTACAGTACTTAAAGGAATTGCTGTTGTCTCCACTGAGGGATGTGTCCTCAGAATACACTGTAGACTGCAATTTCTGACTAGTTACACACATTATTATTGTCTATTAGAATGTCAAGAAAATTATCAACAAATGACTTCTGTTGTAATATACACTAACTAGGAATGTGTTTTGCAAAGACTTTCTGTATTGTCTGTTGCCTCATAATATTTTTACTAAGGCATGTTACAGTCTTATTGAAGCAAAGCAGAAGTTGGACTCACATTAAGCTAATATCTGATCTTAGTTCTGCTTGATTTGTTGTCTATACTTCCAAGCTTCCAAGATGTTTTCCCCTGATCTCATCAACCAAACAGGTGAAATGTACACTGTACAGCTATAAACAAGTACAGGATCATAGCCTTTCCACCAACTTTGATGATTAGTAATCCAGTATTGTTGGTCATATATGATGAGATCAAAGCTTCAGATATTTTCAGCGTTGACTTGACAAGTCTGTGTTTTTCTCTGATCATGTATGTGCAAAAATTATTTCACTTAGACTGTTTAAATTTTGATTTGTTTGGGATTCTTTGTATTGGGGTGCAGTCAGCCAAACCTTTGCTATAAACAGACTTTATTCCACATCACAGGAACATGTGTCCTGACCTTTCCACCAAGACCTTTCATTTATTTTCTAATACAGTTTCCCTTGTGAGTTACTCTGTTCTCATAGTCATAGAAAAGGTCAAAGCAAGCACTCATGTCTGATGTCTGCCTGCTGAATTAGCTGTGTCTCCTTTAATTTCTCTGGAATCAGTCCTCACCACACCACTGGGTCTCATTTGATTGTACTGTGTGTTTGGTATTTATGCTGTATTAAATGTAGGGATTGTGCTGTTCATGTGATCATGAAGGTATGATGGTAAATAAACTAAAATATCTTAATTTAGTACTTACAGTTGAGTCTCCTGCCAACTTTAAACAGTTAAGTGATAAAAACCCACAATTATTACATAATTTGTATCCAGGGTACAAATTATGAGGGGCATCTCTCTTATGAATTAAATTTATCCAACACAAAGACAATTCTGTCCCCCCCCCCCACACACACACACACACACACACACACTCACAAAAAAAGAAGGGATGTGATTTTCCATTAATCAATAATGGCAGAACAAGCTCATTTGTATTGTTATGGGGTGAAATTATGAATTTAGGACATTGTGAGGAAGTGACCCCTTTATGCATGAGAACAGCGTCTGAAAGAGGAGGTGGGGGTGGGGCCTGTCAAAGCCATGTTGATTGATGATGCTCCCTCAGATTATGAACACAGAATTAGCACATTAGGACTTGTATGATAAATAGACCAAGCACCAGCCAGTCCCCAAATCACCTTAAAGAGCAGCTACTGAGTAACATGACTGCACTTGCAGCTCAAGTTGATTTCTGGCACTCAGCTTGTGTTTGCATACAGAACCTCTAGCTCAGCTCCTCGGGGTTACCCAGCTGTCCCCAGCATCAAGTCAAACAACACTGGAGCTTAAAGGTGAGGATTGACCTAAGTGCATACAATATTACCATAAAAAGCTGGTCACAAAGTAAAATCAAGCTGTTTCAAAACTGGGGAGGCCATAGCTGTAGCTGTGTCACACTTTCCATTTTTATTTAAACCTCTCTGCAAAAGAGGAATGGTTTACATACAATTATGTGACAGAAGCGAACTGGCAGCTAGCAAACATTTCTCAATTTTCTTGACGTTTTTTAAGCAATCTTCTCTCTTCAGTAAAACTCCTGTAATCCTTAATCCTTATTTGACCCTTATTCCTTATCCTCCTTATTTGGTTTGCTTTCATTTGATACATTTCAGGTTGTTAGCAATTCTGAAGAAAGATAGTTGATTGTTTGGTCTCATTACCAGGTTTTCAGATACTGACCTTTGGTTGGTGGCGATTTGACAACCTGGGAAGGGAGTGAGCAATAGTTCTATTATCTATTTATTGCTTTATGTCGCTGGGTGGTCCACAAATATAAATAAATCAGATCTCTTCTCAGATCTAGGTGTGCAGCCTGCTGAACTGGTTTGACTGGCATTTCCCCTACTCGTTCGTTAGTTTTATTGCACCTATTCAGGCAGGACAGGTTAAACTTTAATCATTGTTTTTTTCATAGTTTGGTGACCTCAGGTTATTTTTAGCTTTATTTTAAATGTATATTAATGTAAATGTATGTTATTATTATTATTTAAAACTCCAGTGGAGGATTAAGCAGTGTGGCTGCAGATTGCAAGCCACTCAACACTCCTCCTCTCACACTTCCCTATCGTGGCTGATAAAACATGCCAAATGCAAAAGGCCTTCTCTATAGTCAGTGTTTGGTTTGTCTGTTGTGGGCAACTGTGGAAACATGGCAGATGTTGTGGAAGAGGACCTGCACACTCTCTAGATATAAAAGGCTCCTTCTAAGGTAACAAAAACATGATTCTTTTGTTTCAGGTGATTATACATTAATAAAACACATTTTTTTACAGATATGATTTAACCCATAAATGTATTTTCCAAACATCTCTGATTAAACAATTCAACATGTATTTGTAGCTGTACTACACTAGTCTACTGTTAATTTCCTTCAGTTAATGAACCACAGCGATTCAAAGGTTGTCTGACACAACAAGAGGAACCTCAGGAGTCTGTCTGGTCTGTTGTCAATAAGCTTGCCCGAGACACAGAGCCCAAAGCAAACACTGAAAATGTTTTACGAGAGGAGATAGTATGACTTCAGTGTACAAAATGAAGATAATTGGCTGCACACTCACATCCGACACTGATAATATCTGAGATAAGGCTGCAAAGAGGAAACTTTTTAGACTGGCAGGAGCCATCTGTGACCTTCTTTGAGCAGTAAGAAACTAATTGATTTGGAGCTTCAAAACTTTTACTACTACTGTCAATTACAACAACAACCCACAGTATTCATCCAGATATAGAGCTCTAATTAATCTACTGACGGGGTGTAGATGAAACCTTTGTCTGTACCTGGTATAGTGGATTGACCACTGTGAGTGTGCTGGTGGCTTTTGCCCAACGTTGACAGGCTCATTGCCATTGGCTTCACGATTATCACCATGCTTGGAATTAAAAAGAATTGTATTGTTCAGAGGTGGATGGAAATGCACTTTCACGTTCACAGAGAGGCTGGATTCTACTGTGACACACAGGAGGTTAGACTGAAGAGACAGGCCTACTGCACGGATACACTAGAAATAGTCATTATGTACGTCAGAGAAAAATAAACATCAGGAGAACAAACCACCTCTATCCAGAAATATGGGACTTCATAATTGCTTTCTCTGCTGAACCTATCAGTGTTTCACAACACATTTCAAACATGGCAGTAAAATATTGAATCAAACCTTTGGAGTCACTTTTACTGTGAAACCTGGCTGCAGTAGGTTTGCATCTGCCTGATCTCTAAGCAAACAGACAAGGCTGCTTTGCAGGGCTGACCCTCCCTCTACCCTCTGCTGCTCTTCCATTTTAATGTCGTTACAGTTTGCTTATGAGCCGGATTCTAATATTCTTAGCCTGTTAATTTCTTGCTTTTTATATGAAGCTTTTACCTCAGCGAGACCAGTCCACTCTCGAACACTTAGTCTTTTAAGTATCCTCACAATAAGAAAAACAACACTTAGCTGACCTGCAAAACACTTGTACAGATAATAAACATTAGGTTGCATGGCCTTCTAGGACTAAAAGGGCTGTAGGTGAAAATGTGTTGAGGCTAAGTGCAGACCCCTGGCACCCGGCAAGACCCCGGCTTTGCTCCTTTCCATCCCTTTAGCCGGCCCCTTCTCTCTCTGCAGGCACTGGACAAAGAGAGGACTCAAACAATGGATTGCTCTGAGAGCTGAATGGCTTTGCGGGTCAAGCACTAACCCCCCTCCCTCTTTGACAGAAACACAACCCACACTTGTTCTACTGAAGAGAGGCTGACCCTTCCTGCAAGGAAATAATGAACGCAGCCTGGGCATTAAACAGATAAAACTACTGGGACTGGAATCAGTTTGGCAGACAAATCACCTCTAATAGCGTGAGGCTGGGGCCTGTCTTCTGTCCTGTCTCTCCCCTCTTCATTACAAATCTACTGTACACTGTCCAGGCATCCACACAGTCATGTTGAGCTGCTCAGCACAGTTCATAGCTCAGGACCTGACCTTAACTAGCAGCTGTCCTCTCTTTTTCTCTCTCCAAACATCACTCATTCTTACATTTATTTCATTTTCTCTTTGAGTTCAAGGTTGTACTAAATGGTGTCACAAACAAAGAGGCTATCGTGTGCATCCAAGTGAAAAAGTGTTGGAGAATTATTTGTTAGGCAAATTGACAGATCAACTGCCACAGAAGCCTTTGTTTACAAATTAAAGCTCGACCTATGAAATCTCTCACAGAATCAAGGTACAGCCCAGAGATTTGCATGTTTCATAGTCAAATGGGTTAAAAATACATTTGCAAATCATCTAGCTTTTATTACACTGCTCTTTCCCTGGAGATTCATGGCATACAGAAATGCAGGTAATGTCACTTATGTTATGAATCACATTACAGGAGCATGGAGGATACATTTTCCACTGTATCCCTGCGATTGTCTGAAGCTTCTTCTACAACTTATGTTGCCTTGTAGCTGCAACCATCTGTGAGGTTGGGGAATTATTTTAATGTTACGAATTATGCCGAAATGCAATTAGGTCCAGGTCTGTTCATAGTCAGCATAAGGTATGATGAGATAAACCTTAATTGTCCTCATGGGGACAGTGGCTCAGATCATTGTCATTTACTGATCTCTCCCTCCTCTTCTTCTTCCTCCACTTAAACTTTGTTCCTTCTCAGGATCCTGGTTTATCGCCTTATAGTACATTTCCTGTCAGCTCTGTATATGGCTGCCATGACACTTCTATGTGGTTCAAACGGTGGTTTTACAACTCACCGTCTGCATGGGCAGCTGAGGTCTGGAGGCATGCAAGCTGTTCGGTCTTTCACCTTCGCTCACAGCCCCTCCCCCAGGTCAGGGGCCATACATTAGATCAAGCTAGGCCTCAAAGAGTCAAGGAACTTGTGCCAATCACACCACAAACCAGCATAAAGCAGGGGTGGGTGGAAAACACAAGCCTTGCTGTAACAGTGGCACATGTATTTCTATCCTTCCAATCCATGTTAGTTTTTTTTACTGGCTGTTGTCAATTGTTATTGTTTTTGTTGTGGTTGTTGTTGTTTTTCCTAACACAGCATTTATCTGGAATTATTGTTATTCAAGTTTTCCTGCCGGTGAATAATTTTCTCAGATTTTCTATATGATCAGCTTTAATTTAATTACTATGTGCATTGAAAACCTGCTGTTAACAAGGTGAAAAAAAAGATTGCTACACTATTGCCATGCAGTTTTTCTTGAAAAACCAAGTCTAACCTAATTTGTATTTTTACACGTCTTTACAGTCTGAAGCACAAAAAGTAAAGCTGATCATTTATTAATCAATCATTAATAGATCAGTTATTTGATAGAAATCTAATTGGTTTCTTTGAGTCATTTTCCAAGTAAAAATGATAAAATCACCCAGTTACAGCTTTGCCAAAACTAAATACTTTGTTGCTAAAGCAACTACAAGGAGCTCTTGTTTTGTGTTGGTTATGGTGGCTGCTGTGGTAGTGTTTTCACTATCTCATCTTGTAAAGATCTTGGTCTGATTAGTGTGCTCTTTTGTTTTAGAAGTGAGTGAAAGAAAGACATAACTTATTTTTGATGCTATTTTTCCGTTTTTGAACACATCTTTCTGCAGGATGCGCAGCAATGAGGTACTTTATCCGTTTCTGGTAATGTAGGATTAATAAATGAAATATGATGATGATGAAACAAAGTCAACTTTTGTTTACCTACATTATGTGTCAACCTACAAAGAACAGATCTGGTTCATTGGTGGGCCTGATATTGATTCTGACATGAAAGCTAAAGTCGAGTTGTTCCTCATTACAGAGCTTTCATAGCTTTCCAGGAGGAAGAGGGCCAATTCAGGATCAGTTCTGACTTCTTTCAAATCCGTTAATTCTCTCCATCTGTTGAATAGCCTACCAAGGTTGATCTGTAGCAGCCATAACCACAATGTCTATAATAAAGTTTGTAAATAAAAACAAAAAAAAGAAAGAAAAAACTCCTTCTGCTTCTTTTTAACTGGTGAAAGTAATACCTACTGAGAACCTTTGTGTGCTGTAAAGTTTTTTATCCAGATTTGCAGGGAATTGCACCGGACAGACATTGAGATTATTTTGTTCAGAAATAGTCCTTCTTCTTGCTGACGGTCTAGTTTGCTTATGTCTTATGTCACTAACCCAATTAAAAACTGTAGTAGATTTAAGTACTGTGCTTCATTACAGATTTGTACTTACTTCACTTGAGTATTTCAATTTGATGTTCATTTATTTCTCTAATCTGAAAGGGGATTTTCTGCTAACATTTATATATTTTATATGTACTACATTAAGGTACTTTCTCTTCCACTGTAGGAAAATATTTTTTGGACAAAGCAAGCAATTAATAAAATTAACTGGACTCTCAGAAATTGTGATTTGTGCCATTTTATCATTATCTTCTTACTTTTTACAGTATTACTAGAGAAACTAATCAGAAGATTAATTGAAAATGAATTAATGGTTAACTGCAGCCTACAGTACCCCTCTTATGCCAGCCTGTTGTGTATGGCATAAAGAACAGCATGTATGCATGTATGCTGTTCTCGAACCGCTAATGTACATCTACACGTACGTGCATCTGCATACAGTTCACACCATGTGAGGAGACTCTGTCGCTCATTTGCCTCTGCTCTTGCACTCTGAATTGAATTGTTAAAGAATCATTCTCAGCTTGAATCTATTATCACCTGATCCTGTACTGTTTCAACCCAGCCAGGGCCCACAGATTAAACGCCTCACGTTTAACCCTTTCCTCATCACTCTGCTGGATGGCATCCCATGTCCCTGACTATTACCATGAGCAAATGTTTTCCTTCACCCTCTCCAATGAGTAATTTTTGGTGTCTAACTTGTCTCTAACCTTTTCTACCCTCTTTTGTTTGGCTTTTGTTTGGCAACAGCTGTTATCATGGATTTCTTTTTTTTTCTTTTTTCTTTTTTTTTTTCTTTTTTTTTTTTTTGGTCAGCTGTGATTGCTCCGGGCAAAACAGGAGCAGATGGTGTTTTGCTATGCATGAATGGAGCGTTAGAGGAGTTGGACTGAATAGGCCAAGTTTTGAATGGTGTCTACACAGCACCTGCCTCTTGTAGCAGCAGGGACATCCTAGTGGCATGATCTGTCTTGGCTTTGCTGCCATCATAAGGGATGAAAGAAAGAAACAGAGGGGGAACCTAGTTGGGTACCGTCCATATTTATTGATTTTCTTGCAAGTCGTGGCATAATGTAGAGTACAGTCAGTTTGAGTTAATTGGATGTGACACAGCGTGTATGTGTAATCTATCACTCTAGTCTCCTGGTACACTTTATCTGTTTTGTTGCCATAGAAACATGTTGGCTCTGTAATAGCCTATATTAACAGGCTAAGTAAGTTGCAATAAAAGCCAATTTCAGAGTTGGGATCCTCTGCTGAACACAAAGCCTATAAAACACTGATGAAATAAATCAGAAAGTGGCAGCGGGGGCAGAGCAAGCTGGATTTTACTTTTTAACCCAAAAAGACTGAATAAAAAAAGAGATTGCTATCATTTCCATGCAATGCAGGGACATCTGTCAACCTCTGGGGCATCATGATCTGTCAAAATAACGAAAGCTTTCGCAAATCATTGACAGCTTGTTGTGTTTTGTTTTTTTTTGTTTTGTTTTCTTTTTTTTAAAGAGCAACTGTATAACTCAACAGAATAAATGCTCCAGATGCATTTGGTACTCTGCTAAATACTGACAATACCCAATAACATAATGAGAGAACCATAATAACCTGAAACAAACCAGCCTTTCTTATGCTTACTGCTGTTATTGTTATGGTGACAACTGCTTCCAATAAACAGTTTTTCTTTAGGCTTTAGATGTTTATTCCATGACCTTTTATGATGTTGGCAGCTGAATACTGGTGGTTAGCTTATCTGTCCTCATGTTAGTTTGGGCTCAACTGCACAATACACTCTCAAATACACATAAAATGCATACACATTATCATGACAAGTCCTATTATTTGAGTATGAAATATTGAGGCATTTCAAAAGAATGCAGGGCAGGTTGTGCTAATCCCTGCCAATCATCTGATTAAATCTGTGCCAATCATCTGATTATGATTGCACACTGTTCATCATTTACAGGAAATAGGGTTATTTATAGTAATTAACAGCTGCACCACTTCCTCTGCCAATAATAAACATATCAATCCTTGCAGTATATGGCTGGTTTTCTGGTTGTGTCACTGTTGTGATAGTGTGGCGGTTCACAGACTGAGAGAGGTCAAAAGACTGGCAGATCAGGCTTACCATAACAGAATTCAACAAAGGAGGGGGATAAGCCTAATGGCTGAATCACTGCATCACCAAGGCAACATCATTCCTCAGGAACCAAAGGAAGGAAAAACTGGTGTGTCTGTCTGAGTTCGCATGTTGAGTGTGCGTGTATGTGACTTTTCTGAGGAATGGCAAATATTTATTGAATTTATTTTTCCCTGATAATTTTCTCTTTAATGTATTACTGTACTAAATCAACAAACCAAATCAATCATAAACAGAATTCTATTCAAACATTTAGCCAAGATCATCAGAAAGGTTGTGCAAGGGTATCATAATATTTATTCTAGCCCCCTGAATATACTATCAACTTTGCCCTGGGGCATAGACTAGTGCTCCTTTAGTCTGGCAGGTCAAAAGTTCTCTAAACAAATGATACCACTGGCTGAGGATGTCAACAGTCCTGCCAGCCAAGAGCCCCCAAAATAAAGGTCACTATTCATCTCAGAGGTCAATAGTTCTCCTCATGTAGCTCATCATTGCAAGGTCAAGAATTCCTTAAACGTGGTCAGCCATTTGACTGGAGGCCTAGATCCTTCTTGTAAACAAGGCTTGGCATTGGACTTGTAGGCTCAACTGTCTCTGTGCTTCCCTGGATCAGGAATCATCAGAAAATAGCCTGTTTTTCTTTTTTTTTTCTTAAGGAGACAAAGCTCAGTGCCAGAGCAGAGTGGCAGGTCCAGAATGTGACATGGCTGCAGCGTGGGTCTGATGGTCAGATGGTCAGTGTCAGCAGGGCTTTTGTTATGCTCACATTGTATATGTGCGATGAACGGGAAAACAACAAAAGAGCCAAATAAAAAATTAAAACACAGAATCCCATTGCTTCCACATCTGACTCCTTCGTCATCCTCGGCACAGCGCCGAGCCGCTGACCTCAGTTGGGAGGAGGAGGAGGAGGAGGACAATTAGGTCACCTCATGATTGCATTACTCAAATGACATATTAATGTCATAGTGCCCTTCATGCATTTCATCAGCGTTAGTTAATGATGAGAACAGAACTACAGGAGAGCATGGATGATATTGATTGCTTCATGCTTCTATGATTGCATCATATTGCACTCTGAAAAAAAAAAGATCTTGCAGGTACAACAAAGTCAACAACACAAAGCAGCTAAACATTATTCATTCATCTCTTCAAATTAAATCAATCCCCACTACAGGAGGAAAACTGCAGTGTATTACCCATGGAAATTATGCGTGTGTATATAGCAGTGTTTTGAAAATATCTGTAACCTTTTTATTGCAGAGTCCCACAACTCCAGCCCTGGCTGTGAGATATTTGTACACACAGTGACCGCAGTACTGAGGGGTTATGGAATAACAAGGAGCTCCATGCATTATTAATGGGCTCTGCTGTGAATCTGTTCAGAATAATAACGGCGATTTCCCAGGGCCTCATTACTGTGTGTTTTTAAAGCATGTGTTTGGTATCCATGGACACCCGCTTTCACATTCTCCTCTTCTCTCCGTGTGTTAAGATTCAGGTCATGCACGGCACTTGCTGTTTTTAATTTTCATTTCATCATAAGCACTTTAAGACTGTTGCCAACTCTTATTTGCAGTTTTGCTGCAGACCTCTCCACTCGGGCTTCTGACAGGACAGATGCTGCAATTAATCACGGCAGAGAAATGGGCATCGCTTCCATTCTGAACTGAAGAGCCGATCGCTGAAACAGCAGCAGCAGCAGCGGCGACGGCAGGGCCTTGGCCCAATTTACAAATGCTTCTCTAAAACTAACTAATTGAGAACGAACCGAAATTTGAAAATTCTATCAAGTTCCCATCACAGAAGCACAGGGCCAGGTTCTCTCTCCTAATTTGTAACAAATATTAACTCATGTTTAAAATGTCTCAGCTGCCTTTGAATAAAAAAAGCCCTTCTCTGGGCCAGTGGATTCACCGGCTATTGTGAAGATATGATAATTATTGTTTGCCTGCTTTCCCTCCCCCGCTCACCATATTATTCAAGGGAGCTCAGCAAACCCCTGGGGATGTCTTGGAAATGAAGCGATTTTGAAGGGAGTAAGAAAGAGGCAGAATCCAATGCACTGGTGTGTGAGAAGGGGACTGTTATTGAGACAAGTACCAGTTACATGCTGACCTTGTCCAGTATCAACACTGTTTTTACACACAGTTACAATGGGACTTCCATTCAATTCACTGAGAAACAGCACACACTATAATAACGTCAACATGAATGCTCATATAACCCCTGCAAAGTATTTCTTTCTCTAGAATCACTCGATAGAAAACATACAAATTTATTTTTCAATATCTCATTAAGAAGAGTGCTATGTATATTTGTCAGTGTATTTCATTTCAAAAGCTAACAAGGAGATGTGAAGAAATAACTCATAGAAGTTATGGCTAATATTACGTTTGAAATAAACCAATTCCTTCAAATAAATATTTGTGATTGATAGTTTAATTCTGAACAGAGACACAAAGAAATATATAATACTTCATACAAAATTATGGCTACTATCATATTAGTGATGGAATGTCTCTGGATTCGTCTTCATGGCCAAGCACAAAGTCAAACATTAAATTACTTTTCCTATCGTGAGCTGAAAACAACTTTTCAAGAACTCCATACCAATATGCATTTATTCTATGGACAGTTTTCAAAAGCAGTTGATTTGTAAGCAAAATACAAACAAAATTAATCGCTGCTATTGTAACTCATAAAAAAGTATAAAAGAGCAGAAATGCACTATGTGATATAGCAATCCACAGGTCGTTTAACAATGTTTTAATTAAAGCCTCACATATTAAAACTTTACAACAGGTGATATGAAAAATGTACAACATTTTCTTTTTTTCAGGGACTTTTGTACAGCTGGCAAAAATACCTCCGATGCCTTTTCAGTTGGCTTTGGCAGTGCAACAAACTGGCTCTGCTAGTTTTCTTGTTTTTTTTTTTACTTTTCTAAAACAATGACAGTACCAAGAAGCAGAGTAAAAATACATCAGTCCCCAAACCATCTACCTTGATCCAGAAATTTGTATTTACCATAAAATATCACCTTTGTTACATAAAATAAAAACATAATTTAATTGTTAAACATCTGACATAAGAGCAAATAGATTAAAGATGATGTTCTTGGGAGGTGCCAGTTACACACTTTTGGGCAAATCATCTGGAGGGTCGATCACTGGATAAAGGAGGTCTCATCTCTCCCCAATCTACAAAACATGTACAGCAGATTACAGCAACAGTTTGATGATGTGATGAAATAAATGATTAATGGCAGTTTCTGTCAAAGTCTGTTCAGTCATTAATCCAGAGCTCTGTGTCCAGAGACCTTTAATTTTTAGTTCCGCTTATTCTTCACGACACTGCCTACATTTGCGATGCAGTTTTAATGTTTTCAAATACCACTGGGTCTCAAACGCGTGATGATTTGATAAACCCTTTCGTCCGTACCAATGTTGAACAGTTACATCTGTGAGAATGATGGGTGAAAGAGAAAGGTTGGAGTAAAGACAGTCTTGCTATATACCGGCCAGTGTGGGAACAAAGACTGATGTGTGGGTTACTGGTTTCCAGCAAGAATCTTGTGAGTCATTCAGTCCAGGCAAGAGCTGATAGAAATCCTTTTGTTGAAACGCATTCAAAATATCCTTCTGATGCGCTGAACTGACAACTCAGGTCTCATAAATAAAGCTTTATCGTTAAATAAAACAGTGAAAGACAAACATCTTTCAACATATTGTGAGCCCAGTCAGTTTAAATTGACAGCTGAAAGACCTCACAAACAAACATATAAACAATCACTGGGCTCCTGCTCTAATAGGCTTCTGTCATAGCTAAGCCCGTGACAGAAAAAAACCCAGTTAACATGTTTACCTCCTGTACAAGTGTGTGCATATCCGTCTATAACAATGGACAAGTTCTTTGTATAACATTCTAAATCTTACACACTTCTTAAGTGCAACTTTGAAAAGCAACGTGGAATGATGCTTTTATTCTATTCCTGTTCTTTGAGATGGGATTTCCATTTGGCTCAGTAAATGCTGACTTGGGACAGGACCTGGGCATGGGCTTGGATTTGGGAGGGGTGTGGTTGCTGCTGCGGGGCTGGCTGGGGGCTGCCCAACGATGCAGAGCCTCCCACTGAATGGGGTGTGCCTGGAGAGTGCTGGGGTGGGGAACACTGGGACTGGTGCTGCTGCTGCTGTTGTTGTTGCTGCTGCTGCTGGAGATGTTGAATCTGCTGCTGATGCAGCTGATGCTGCAACTGCATGTGCTGCAGCTGCATCTGCTGCTGTTGTTGTTGTTGTTGCTGCTGCTGCTGCTGTTGTTGCTGCTGCTGCTGCTGCTGCATGTGGTGCTGCTGCAGCTGTTGCTGGAGGTGGTGTTGGAAATGCTGATGCTGCATCTGCTGCTGGATCTGCTGGTGATGCATCTGCTGCTGCTGCATCTGATGGTGCTGGAGGTGCTGCTGCATCTGCTGCTGCTGTTGGAGCTGTTGCATTGCATGCTGCTGCACCGGTTGCATGGGCGGGCTCATCTGAGACACTGCTGTGGACTGGGCACCCGCGACCATGGCCCCTCCAGCACCCATCTGGCCGAGCATCTGCGGTGGCATCCCAGAGGGCATGTTCTGATGGGAGACTGTAACCGAGGTCACGATCTGACTGCCCCCTAGTCTCATCTGCAGAGGTTTAGGAGCAATGGCCCGTGGTAAGGCTTGTTGGAGGGCCTGTGAAGCTGATGACATGGAGGGGTGCTGGTTGAGAGGTGACGGCAGCACCAGGCCTGGCGACAGACTAGTGGAGGCCAGGGTCTGCTGTACTGAGCGGATAGTCTGGGCCTCAGCCGATTCTGCTGCAGCCTGGATGGAGAAAAAGAAATTATAACAATTTACACCGCTGAGCACGTGATTTCTTCTGTCTGTATGTATACTGTACTACTCCATTTGTTTGGGTGAACCTTCAACTTTAAAATCACCGAGCACACTGACGCACAGAAATCTGATAAATTTATTTCAATTTTCAGTCAAACTTCACACATTTGTCAGGTGAAGAGAAGAAGCAGTTTCTCACCTTGGAAACCAGGCTAGCACGGTACGCAGCAAGGGCTTTTAAATATTCTTTCTTGGCAGCTTCTGTCTTGCTTTTGTAAACCTGTGATGACACAAAAGTATGTGTGAATGGACAAATAAAGCCTCTTTTAATTAGAGATAATTTCTTTGACCTAGCACACATATGTATACATATTTGTTTCCTGGATGAACCTGGATCTCTGATCATCTTTGTGAACTTGTTGTGTTAACTACTCTGGATGATATTTTTGACCAGTATGAATGACGAAATTTTGTAATACCTGCTTTTGTTCTTCTCCCAGGCCATCCCACATGGAGGCCACAATTTTGGACACCTCACCAAAGGTGGCATTAGGATTCTGACCCTTAATAGCGGCCTGGGTGTCTCTGAAGAACAGGGCATAAGCTGACACTGGCTTCTGAGGTTCGTTGGGATCCTTCTTCTTCTTCTTCTTTGGAGTCTTGGGCTTCTTTGTGGGATCCATTGGTGCAGGTCGTTTCTCCCCAATGACCTGCAATGAAATTTACAAGAATGTTTGTTACATTAGCAGGTCAATTCCTGACAGCTACCTTTTCATACAGTCATCCAAATGATTTCTGACTTTAATCACCCTGTTGCCTTCATCCTGGTCGTCTTCATTGATGGAGCTGGAAGGAGACGGTGTGGCCGATTTGCTGGCAGGCGGTGATGGAGAAGTATGGTTGATGTTTGGTCCTGCCATGTTTAGGCTCAGCTGCGCATTGAGTTGGGACTGGTTGATCGTAGTCAGCTGATTTCGTGATATCATCCCATTGGGGCTGTTCATGCTGATGATGGACTTCATCACCATGGCTGGGTTGGGTGGGTACTGACGCACATGTCCTGGTCCAACATTCTGTAAATGAATTGGTAAAAAAGCAAAATCATTCTCCTCATTTCATTCATCCTCATTTCTACAGCTCAAAGACATTCATGATGACACTCCACTGCCCAGTGTATGAAGCTCAACAAGTTGTATCTCTTTACAGGAAAGGAAATTGGGTCATTGGATTCTGTGGATTGTTATGTGGCCGATCACATGTCACAATGTCCTGGGTCTTAAATGTCTCTGTTCTCACAGACAATGATAAATTATCTTGACACCCAAGGAGCCAACTTTATAAACTAGTAATAGATGGCTACCCAGCTGAGTGGATTCATTTCAAAACTCTATTGTATGGAAATCTGTGACACAGCTTTTGACTGCCCAGTCCCTGGAAGGGAACAGTGGACTCAGATCCCTGCACTGTGGCACATAACTTCAAATGCCACAGTAAGACTATTTGAGTTGCAGTTTACATGCATGCAGGCACATGTCAGTTTAGCTTGAGGCTGCCACACGCCTATATGTTTTGGTGTAATCATACTTGAAGGTTATAACTCTGTGAAAGAGGTACCTTTCGTAGATCATGTTTGACTGCCAAATAATGGCAAGGAAAACGTCCATATAATCAGCTCCATAAATCTACGGACTAAAGGTGGGAGGTTTAAGAGATTCGGACAGGTCCCCTCCATTCGTACATTCTGGGTATAATGTAATAACATTTTCAAAATCTTTTTTCTTGATAAAACATTTGATTCTTCAAAGGGTCTCAGAGGCAACACGTTTGCATTGATTGTGTGAGGATGAAATTACAAGCACTGCCAGCTCCCCAGAGTGAAGACTGATCAGAGAGCCAGCAGAGCTGACATGGAACAGAGGAGGGGACGTGAACACAACAGAAAAGGTGATTTGTTCTCCCTGGGTACATCCATCTGGTATTCAGCAGCACAAACCCAATCTCTCCCAACATCAACACATCATAAACCCACACACCTGGCTTTATTGAAAGAACGTTATGAATGCCAGTCTTCAAAAACAATATTGTAACACCATTTCAGACAGAAACATATTGGATCTACAATCCATTTCTTTCTCATATGCCATGTCTACTGCTTATCATAAATACAATCTATGAGGTGAGAGTGGATTTATATTTACATGTGTGAGAATGATTCTACAAAGGTGGGGAAGAAATTGAGGACATATTGTTGTGATTCTTCAAATATGGGAGCTTTCAGTTTTCTCACAAATAAAAGCTGCAATAAACAAGCGTGTGACCAAGTGACTGCGATTTACATATCTGCAACCCGCCATGTTCCAAGTGCCATTGTCGTCTTCATTACTGAGAACACGATGGCTCGCAGTTTGCTCTCTGCTCACTGCGAACATCAAAGACGCACACACTGAGCTCATTAGTTGTGGCCATCTGTATAATAACACTTTTGCCCAATCCCTGTGATGCAGTTTTAACTTTGAGCAATGGCCCATTCTGCCATTTGTTTGGAATATGGTGATTTCATCTAAATGGCCTTTGGTTGTTGTGCATTTGAAAAAAAAAAAAAAAAAAAAAAATTATGCTCTGATGACCACAGTTAAACAGTTGATCATATCACATTCTGCAGTTTGCTAAATGTGTTATTTTATCACATAGTATAGAAATAACTGGAGTAGCAGCAATTTCACTTCTCACTCCATCTGATAAAAGAGCAATGACAGTTACATCAGTGAAATGCCAGCATTAGCACAAGTCTGATTTGAATGAAAAAATAACAGCTAATAACACACTAGTGAAAGAAATCATCTTAAGTAACAGTTGCTTTGATTGTGAATATGAATCTGGTGCCATGATGTTTATTTATGTCCCTCTGCCTTCGCATTTGCATTTTGATTGCAGTATTGTCAGTAGTCACAGGAGACATCTAACTAGGTATTTTGATAGTCATCGTAAATCTCCAAATAAGCCCTTATCTTGAGTACACAGTGGCCAGATGTGCCCTCCTTCGTCAGGTCTCTGTGTGTGTTTGTACGTCAAACACTAACAAGCTGAAATCTACTCCCAATTCAGTGAAGATTTTTTTTTTTATTCATCTAAATTCATTCTGTAATATTCCCCATTGTGTTGCTTTTAATGTGAAGACTGAAAAAGCTGGCAACCGCATAATGCTGTCAACAATATGCTGCAAAAAGAAGAAAAAAATTAGCTTGTTTTGCACATTGTTATTGGCCTCACCCACACTAAACACAGCAAACACTCTACACAGAGCCACGTAACACATTCAGAAAACTAGCAGATCAGAGAAAAAACACTTTTGACAATGTGTGAAACCCTTTCCACAATAAACATGGGCCAATAAACACAGCAGCTGGACTCCAAATGCAACATTATGCATTCACCAAGTGATAAAAATCTCAACACCGATGTCAATGAAAAGAGGCTCCAGTCTGTTCTTAAAGATATTGGAAATCAGAATTTGGAGAGAATGTATGAACAGTGGCACCATGTACTGAGCTGTAACAGGCTGAAAAGAATGTTAACAAGTTCAATTTCCATTCAATCAATGCCAAAGCTCTTGGAAATGTTCCATGGCAGGAGAGGGGTAAAATCATCTATATGGTAATTATAAGGATGAATCCCCCAGTAACTTTCGCCAGCATGAAAGGTCAGTCCTATTAAAGATAGTTTATCAGTGCTCTGCACATATTCCTTTACTCGGCTTCTAAACGGGTACATCATTTTATTTTTTTTCTCTCCATTTTCAGCAACCTGCTGAAGTCTGTGCTTAAGCCAAATGAGAAAAATGGAATTTTGAATGCCGGTAAAGGCTATAATAGCATGAAGATAAATAGTTTTTCTTTCCCCTGCCCTGTCTCAGTAAAACATACTTCTCTCTCTCTACCTCTCTGGTCTATCTCAGTCTGTCTATCACCCCAACCTCTCACCCCCACTTAAAAACAAATCTTTTCCCTCCCCTCCCTTCTCACCCAACCCCATCAGACTATGAGGCCAGTAGGTTCCCTCCCCTTAGTCCAGTACAGCCACTGACCCATACCCCTTTCCACCACTTCTCCTGGTGCATTATGGGTATTTAAAACTTGTCCAACATGACATCATTTCATTTTGAGAGCTGCCTGAGAAAAGTAAATTACAGAATCAATCATGCAGAAGGTCAAGCTGAGACTTCATTACAAGTATTGCATGCCTGCATGAATATCTTTCATTTCTGACTGACCCAATATGTCACAATAGCTGTCTGTCGAGGGAAAAAAGAAAAAAGAAACGGAGCGAAAAAAAAATCCACTCTCTTAAATTGATGTACAACTCATGTCAGTGCTTCTTGGCTCGGAAGGGAGATAAGAGGAAAGTGTAGAAAAACATGCTTTCTGCAACAGTGCTCACATTTTCCATTTAATTCAGGATATAGTGGTTTTTGTCCAGTCAAAACTGAGAGTATTATGCTCACTGACAATCTACACAATATCAAGGCATATCAAATCATATGAACATCAAACTACAAATGGCTTTTTCAGCCCCACTTTCACCTTGCATGATGCTTGTCCCAACACACTATTCCGTATTAGATATTAGCACATTTTTGCTGCTGTAAAGCTAATGGCATGTGAAACAGCTAGTTTGTATTGAAAAACATATGATGCATCGCCACATAGTGGTAAACGTAATAAGATGGCAGGGCTCATAGCTCCTCAATATTGATTTTAACATCTAATACAACTAGTTGACTCTTGTAGGTTTCAGATCTAATCTTGAAGGACATTTCAGTGCATTCTTACATGTGTCAAGAAAAACCTGAAATGTGATGAAGGCACCAGGTGTTTTTTGAAATAGAACCCAGAGACCCTTGCTGTGCAGCAGGGAGAAAATCGAGAAGAAATTGTGAATAAAGCAATACTGGCAGCTCTAACTCCAGTACTATTTGGCACTATTGAGATTCAATCACAAATCAGGAGGACACATGCTGGGAGACAAAAATGAGAGTCAGAAGCTTGTTAGGAGAGCAGATTAAATAAATAATGACTTCAGATTCAGGGCTTGCCAGGCACATTGCAGCTGAGAAAATGTATTTCTCTTTGTAGGAGCCCAGCATCTGTGGCCAATTTGCAAGACATACGCTAAACATTATGGGGAGAGGAATTAGCAGAACACTTGGCAATGCAATGACACGGAAGAAGCTTTTGAAAATATCCCAGGTATATTCACCAGTTGGTTTTCTCATTAAGTTCTGATAAGAGACAGTCTTTCACACGCACTAAATATTCTTCACCAGTAAGCTTGTATACAGAAAAGAAAACCAAGATGAGTGTTTGGGAAATATGAGCATGGTGGCTTGATGAAAAATGTAATTGCAATAGTGCACGGTTTATTTGTTTGCCCCTGCAGCCATAACAAATAACACAGAATGTAATCATGTATATAAGGTTGTCATTCCTTTATCAGCGCACTGACAAAATGACAAAACACCTCTCTTAGGGCCTTCGTAAATCACTGTCTCTGTACATAGAAAGCACTGCAAACAATTCTGTTCCTTATCTCATTTAAAACTTGCGTTCATCTAAAACGTAGATGAATAGAATTTCTATAAGCACAAGACTTTTGGGGATCAATCCCATTTACAGGAAAAATGAAGGGCCACCACGAGCCTTCCTGCGGTACAATGTGCGATGGCTGATAACGAGTGAGTAGTGTGCCGACGACAATGCCACGAGGCAAGGAGCAAAAACCCACATTCTCCCTTCAGTTTTTAATAGAGTCTCCGCACAATCAGAGACATGAGCCATGCAAATGGTGTTAAAGAGGAATAATGTTTGAGAATCAAATCTAATCCTCCAGCAAGTCGTGAGAACAGTCAGGAATGTAATTGTGTCAAGGTTTCGTTTCTTCCAGATGTAGAAAGCTTAACTGACCATGAAATGAAAATTCTTTAGGCAAAAGCCTTCTGGGGCTCACTTTACTGTATGTGGTGCAGATATTTTAAAAGCTGCAATTATTTTACACGGCAGAAGCATGGAAGCAGAAAAAAGAGCTCTAAAATTTTATAGCCCTGTTCTCATATGGAAAGTAAATAAATATCTATAATATCAGTGCGATTCAACAAATGTGTTGGAGAGAAGGGCGGTTGGGTGGTGGTTGTGGGGGTGTCCAAAACGCATTTATTCACACAGTTAAAGCAATCATGACACCTCTCCTCAGTGCAATGTGTTTTGTGGTTCACAAAGCAAAATTCAGCATCAACATCATCCTCTCTCCACTCATGCCTTTGTCCTTTCATTTCTTTTCTCCTAAATGAATCTTCCACTTTTGTGATAGGTCCGTAAGACAACTACTCAGCCAGTGACATTTCCATTTTTCCTCCTCAATGCTCCTATGATTGTGGCATTTGAAAATGCCTTTCCACCCAAAGACAACAATCTAACAATCCATAGTACATAACAGTATCAACATAAAATGAGCGATTATGCTGCTGGCCGTTCCACGTTGACCATTCATAATAAAGGAAAGGAGAACTACTCAAAATATATTTATTCAGTTCTTTCTTTGAGGGTAATTCTCTACAAACACCACACAAAGCATGTGTATTTTCTAAAGACCTCATGTGACACTGGACAGAAACATGCCTCAGCATTTACAGCACAAAAAAAGGCTTCTGGAGGCAAGATGAATTAAATATGAGCATAAGAAACTGTGGCACTTTTGGGTCCCATTTTCACTGTCCTTCTGGGGCTGAATACGCTTTGTACTCTAACACCTGTGATCTATTCACATCTCACCTTACAGGAGTGGGGGATCATCCACACTCTGAGTACTTTAAAAAATCCTCACAATAAGTAACATAATATCATGACATTTACTCAATGTGATCATATACCTCCTGTGTTGTAAACAAGGCCAGATGTTGTGCCAGATGCAATGACAACACGAAGCATACAAAAACTGTGAAGGTGACATTATGGGTCAGTAAAAGGGCTCATTTAAGAACTGTATGTGTTTAATATTGGGGGTCATCAGTACGACATGTTGATAAGTTGTGTCTGTTTAGTTTGAATAGACCATTAAAAATCACATCTGGACTCACAGAGTAGAGCGGTACTAGTGCAGGATTTGTGTGTATTGACAAATGAGGATAACATTTCTCTGGTTGCAGAAAGTAAATAGACATCTTCATTTACTAGTGTTGTACATGCACAGCAGTGCTCACCACAGGTTGGCCACTGTTGACAGACATCCCTTCCTGGTCCATCATGTTGCGTGAGATGGTAATAGATGGCAGATCCAGGCTCTGAGGGGGGAACTGAGGGATTAAAGGACCCCTATGTGAAACCGGGGGCTCTGGCATTGCTGGGAATGGTGAGTCCACTTCTGACAGACCCAGACCAGACTCTGTCTCAGGTGGAGGTGTAATGGGAGGAATCTCAAACTCCTCATCTCCCAGGCTGGGTGTATGAAAGGTCTGCAAAGGAAGAGGAAGGAAGAGGAAGGAAGAGATAAGTCATAAAAATCCAGCAACACAAAACAGCCAGCAAGCATTCGCTGAGGTGGGCCTTATCTAACATGCTGGAAGAAAACCTTCAGGGATTAAATCAGACAACTGTGTTTAAGAGAGGGAGTGTTTTAGTAGAGTGGTAATACACTTGTCTGTAAGTGCACTAAGATGTAACATTTCCTAAACCTATTAAAGTCCACTTTGAGGAAAGAGAAGGAAAAAGGCGAGTGCGGAAGAAGACGTCAAAAGCAAAAATATCAAGCTGCAATCACGGGAGAGAGAGAGGATACATGATAAAAGCCCTTAATCTTAAGGATGGAAGATGTTGGGTTGAAGTGCAGCGAAAATACACGTCACAGGGAGATGGGTTTAAGGAACATTTTCAAAGATTATTACGCTTGGCCAGAAGTGTTTCTTTTTGTTCCCCTTGCCTGCACCCTTAAATCTGCTCATCAAACAGCCTAATCCTTCTGCCTTTCGAATTAAAGCTTTTGGTCACACTTAATTTGCTTATGTGCCTTCTTGGAGATGGGACTGTTCACCTACTTGGGTCTTGTTTTCATCTGCACATTGCATTAAGCTACTCTTTGGAAAGCCAATATATTCATATCCTCACAATGACCACATACATACAGCTGAACACAGGGCCAAACAGCATGCTGTGTGAGGTGCTGGGTTTGGCTGCTGCTGCTAGATTACTGAAAACCTCTTTGAAGCATGGGTGTTCTGTGAAAAGTGACATGATTTTAACTGCTAGAACTTGTCATACTGCTTGAAAGCAAGACTCTACAACCAACATTACCAGTTGTGTAGAGCAGCAAGTGAAATCAAACAAAAAAAAGAAGGCAGCTTTGCTCTAAGAAGCTACTGTGAGTTATAAAAATTAACGGAATCAGGTTGATCTGAAACACTACTGTCTTGCCCTTGGGGTATTTTTTAAACACTGTTTGAATTGTGCCACGAGTGATCTAATCAAGAATTTGAAATTTCAGACACTTCTGAAAAATAACTGATTTGAGGCAGGAGTAAACAGTCATTAATACCTATTTGAACAGGCACCAGTGAGTCTCCTATAGACTCACATCATCGCATAGCCGTATGATCAAACTCCTACCCATACAGAGTTGAAGTTCTACTACCCTGTAAACCTGATGTTGACAGCAGCATGACCTCCCAGCAGAGCTACCTGTGGTAAACAAAAACAGCTAACCAGCTAAGTCTTTCCTAGCTTTGTCCTGGCTTTCTATCTACGGCATTTGGGATAGAATAACAGAAGGGAGACAACGGCGGGAGTATGCCAACACAGCCCTTGATTAGGGAGTATTAATGTTCCTCTTGCTTGCTTTAGCACACAGACACTTGAAACTAATTCATTGCCTACTCAGGGCAGCTGTCTTGACAAGCACTGATGAATTCCAGTGGCAGAGGCAGCTAATAAAGATTTCACCCCCCCCCCTTTCTTTCTATTTTCCTGCTCCATACCACTGCTTCACTTTTCCAGTGCTTGTTTCACAGCTAGAGAATCAGTTCTCCTTTCACAAGGAGCTGAGGTCATATTCATCACAGCTCTAGCCTCTGGCTCACAGAGTGCAGAATAAATCACAGGCACCTTCAGTAGAAACCTTTTACTCTGAGTCCTCTGCTGTCATATTACGCTTCAGTCCACTCAAAAACCTCTGGAACTTAGTTCACAATAATGCCTTTTCAGCAGCATGTCAAGTGTTTATATAATGAATAAATAAAACTGCCATGAGTCGTGGACAAAAAGTTCTGGTAGCACATGGAAAGGACCGGAAATGGTTCATCATCACCATCTTCATTCATCTTTTTCAACGTCTCCTGTGGAGCAGGGTCAAGCTCCACGCCAGCCTTGAGCTCCACAGCCCCAGACTCATCTGTATCATATCATGTAGCAATCTAAGAACAGTAGCACACTTATATTCTCTCTGACAGAAAGGTATAAGCACTTATGTGGTCTTAGCCTTGTCCAGTACAGTCAAATACACCAAACACACTGTGATACTCTGGCCACATTTATCCACATAAGCCTTAACAGGAATGCTTTTGAGGAACAAAAACATTTCACTTTTTTGTACTATTTGCCGATGTGATTAGGTATCCTGTGTATGGTAAATCAGGGCAGAACTATATAGGACACTGGATCCTATAGGTTGATGTATTGTGGCCTGAATTACAGAGCCAACCTAGAGATTTGACATGTCAAGGAAGAAGGTTGCATGTGGTGAGCTCCGCTTTTGTAGGAGAGCAGCCCGAGCATTACTGTGACCTTTAAACAAAATACAGACATGTACTTGGAGGAGAGGAATGCTGGTGTTTAGTGTCTGCTAAACAGAATGGAGTGTAGAGGATAGAAAGAGAAAAAAAATACTGTGGGGGAGGGAAGACAGTGCAAGATTAGTATAAGGCTTGTGTGCATTGCCTCTCTTTGTTAATGATGATACAAATTAACATCTGGACCAGGGGCACTGATAATGGAGACATGGTGTTTGTGTCTCATTTGGGGGGATATGGAAGATGTTGGCTGTCTATGAAGAAAAGGCCCTCTCCCCAGGGAAGAGGTGCCAGATTTTACTGAAGCCCACAGTGTGTTACAGTGTTGCATACTGTCTAGTGTCATTTCACACAAAGCCAGTCTAATTCTGCACCAGGAGCGGCTTAGGGGGCTCTGATCGGAGATTAAGAGATGCACAATCCACTTTCTTTGCATCACCAGCCTGATTATCCATTTAAATTGTTCTGAAAGGCTCAGCAGAGGCAAGTGCCAAGCCAGATGCTGGCTTGGTATGTGCAGGCATGTACATGTTTAAGGGTGGGCAAGGAAGAGCACAACGGACAGAGTGAGAGAGAGAGAGAGAGAGAGAGGGAGAAAGTATGTGTGTGTGTGTGTGTGTGTGTGTGTGTGTGTGTGTGTGTGTGTGTCCTTCCATTGGCAGCCACAGGGTCCAGTGGTAGGAGGGCAGAGCAGGGCTTGTAACAGAGAGGCCTGATGTACCCAGCACGAGCATGTGAGCAGGTGTGTGGGAAATCTCCCGTCCTTAGTGCCTAATGGAGGTAGTCAACCCAGATCAAAGTATATTGTAGTGCAAATAATTCAAATCATGTTATTATATTCTGCCTAAAAAAATGTAAAAAAGAGTGGGGTTTAATTAATGTGTAGTGACAATTAACACCTAAATAGTAAAGTACATTAATAAATGAATTATAGTAAATGCAAAGTAAAATGCTGTATTGTTATTAGAGCACACACAAAATGCTAAAAGTAAATTAGACAAAAAAATAAGACTCTTCAGTCACCCTAGTTGAAACCCTCTGTGAAACTATAGGCACAGCAGTGCTTTGACCTAAATGTTAACATCAGCCTGCTAACCTGCTCACAATGACAATAACATGCTGATGTTTAGCAAGTATAATGCTTACTCTGTTCAGCATTTTAGCATGGTAGCCTTCTACCACTTGATAATTAGCACTAAACACAAAGAACAGCAAATGATTATGGGAATTCCATTACTCCTGCGGGTATTAAGTTATAAACCAAAGTAATGGAGAAAAGACTGACTTAATGGTGTGGCTTGATGAAAAATCAGCAGGTCATGAAAGTTATTATTGTCATGACTGTCTAAATGAATATCTGTATAATCCATCCAATAGAAGAGAATTTCATGGTGGCAGCGGGGGAAATGAGGGAGGTGACCAAAGCCATGAGTGTTCCTTGTCTGGTATTCAGTATCTGTACCAAATTTAATGGCAAATGAAAAATGAAAAGTAAAAATGTCAGCCATCATGGCACTAGAGGAAAAGTCAGAGGATCAATCAAAAATTCAGTAGGTTTCATCCTACTGAATATGAAGGTCTGCACAAAATCTTGACATATTTCAATTTGGAAAAGTGATGGACTGATCAGCTGACCACTGGCATCACTGGAGCCATGCTACTTGTATGGCTAAAATTGTCTTTAGTGCAAAGGGTATCAAAAATATAGTGTTAAACATTACTGGTTTACATAACTTTGTTTGAACCATTTTAACAAATCAAACAATGTTTGCAACAATAGAATCATACACGGAGGCTACTAGGGGATGTAAGTGAATTTTCCCTTCCAGTGTTTTATTCTTGCGCTGCCATGGTGCTCCTTCAATATGAGGACAAAGAGCAAGAAAAAGCTTTTCAGGCAATATTCCCAGTCCTTCAATAAACGTAGTAATGTAATTCACAGATGCAATAACCAAGAGTTGTTAAAGGCAGCAGCATGCAATTACGGCATATAATAGGCCTCGGAATCAATAGAGGCAGGGCTGAGGATCCAGTTTCAAATATCTTGACAGGCAGAGTGCAGCTACTCAAATGACAACATCAACCATGGCACCCCTAATCAACATTATTTCAAATTTGGATCATTTGTAGTCCATTTCTACATATTTATAGTTCATTACATGTCTCTAATTTGATTGGGAAAGTAAAGTGATACATCTGAGTGGAACACAATCTCAGTGTACAGTATCATTTTCCCTGAGGGAAGCAGTCAAGCTTTACTTCTAGGATGTGTGCTTTACTAGGCACACCAAGGTCATCTTATCTCATCCTGTAAGTGCATAACGTAAATGATACATTGGACATCTAAACAGCAAACATAGACCTGCTGTTCTAATACAGAAGCAATCTACCTTATGCACAATACTGTATGCCTTTTTTAGCATACAATATGTGTTGTATGTTGATGTAGACCCTCAGTCACCCAGGTCATGACAGTTGAAGTGCTAGAAGCGAAGGGAACCTAAAAAAATACCCGGTTGCCTTCTCTTCTAGCACTTCAACTACAGCAGGTGTAGTGCAAATAGCAGACAGGTACACAGGTTCACATTTAGGTTTAAGGCACAAAAATGGTGAACAGTCATTGACTTTGACCCATGAGTCAAAGCCCTGACAACAAGAGGTAAAAAAAATTAATTAGAATTAAATAAAAAAACCTTTCTCTTATAAATAACAAATTTAATTCATGATGCGGATGCAAAATAATTATAGCCTTGTTAATCCTAATCTGAGACAATTTGAGAAAGGGGTGTAGCTACACAGAAAGTAAGAGTGAATCTTCATAAAATACATAAAAGGTGTATATTTTTATTATTTAAGTTGAAAAACAGATAACCAAATGTGGTAGCACAAATTTAGCCTGGCTGTCAAAGTTATCCGTTCATCACGGAACCATCATAATGGACACTTTGTTTCTCACTGTAGACTCAGCCTAGGCCAGACACATTAAGTAGATTAATATACCATTACAGTGGAGATACTGTGAAACCTCACTACTCAAAGTGGAAGTCACATTCATCTTACTTTAGCTCAGGTTGCAATAAAAAAATACTTTGGGCACTCCATTGCATTGCTGGAAAAGAAAGATCTATGCTCTCTCTCTCTCTCTCCCCCTCTTTCCTAAGCACAATACCATCTGTGCCCTAACACTGGAAACAGTTGTTCCTTTTGATAAAATGCAAATGAACTGGGCTGTTTTTTTTTCTAAGGAGCACCCCTCCCCCCGAACCCTCTTCCCTTGACTGCCACAGTGGGCCCTCACAGCTGGGGGCTGAACGCTCTCCAAGCAGCTTGTGTCAGCGTGGTCCCCTGCTGCAGAGGGCCTCAGCAGCCAGTGGATGCAGGGGATGTGTCCACTCAGCATAAATGTAGAGGAAAATTAAACTTCTTCCACAACACTGTGAAGTTATGAACATAAAGTCATACACTTAAAACATTTCAGTGTTGCATGAATGTTACAGTTGCATCCCAACTGCTCAGGTGACATGAATGAACAGTGAGGTTAACAAGTACATCTATCTCTGTATTTTGAAGCTGTTTAGTGTTGCTTTGTTGTGGGTTTTGGAGCCAGATCAGTCTCCCCCTGTTAAACTGGAGCAGATTGGCCCGTTTGAACCGCAGAGGATCACGGGTATTTTTGGTGCACTTGTCTCTAATGACAGGGCAGCGGAGTGGGTGGAGGGGGAACAGAATGGGTAAATTTAGCACACTGTTAGGGCTGCTATGGCTCAGAGTGGTGGTTATATACCTCCAGAGAAACAACTATTTCTTTCTTTCTTTTAATGCAACAGTATCATACACAGAGTTATTTCAGCATCTCCACACACTCAGATTGTAGGCGACATTTCACGTTTTGTAAAAGTCAGCAGATAGAGTGGCTCTAAGTGTGACTGAAGTACGATCTCTTTGGGCTCCTTCATTGTATCTTTGAAAGGGGGAAGAAAACAGGTGTTTATATCCTTAGCTTTCTGGAATATCACATAATGTTACAGAGTGTCAAGTCAAGACAGTCAGATCACATCAGCCTCAGCTCTATAAGGTCACTATAAGGCAATATAGGCTGAGCCTAGCTCATCTTTATGTAAGCTTATTGTCTTGTATGGGTGTCAGGATGGGCAGCATTTCAGGCAATAATATATTGTCTGTGACAAAGATGGGGAAATTCAACAGGAATTAACCTTTATGGATGTTTTAGAGGGCTTTACTGTGTGAAATACTGATCTTATGCTTTATGATGTTGGCTTTTACTGATGCCAACCATCCACATTCCCTTATATAATGAAAGAAATGATGTAAGAGATAAGATAAGAATATTAAAAAAGGGAGTCATTTATATACATGAATCCTATGAAACAGCCTAACTAAATGAAAAATATAGTTTGGTGTTACCAAGTAAGAACACAATGAAGACATTTACCCAACTGTACTTGGCTGCATTTGTATTGGAGAGTAATATTTGCCTTTGCTGACTTTCTCAGGGGAAAAGGGAAATGTTAATATGGAAAAACAGTGCATACTCACATCACCAGCAGTGAGCAGGACACCATTCGCCTCCGCCATGTTCATGTAGTTGTTGTTATTCTGGAACTGCAAATGAAAACAAAACGCACAATGAGCCTACTAGATAATATCCAGTGCAACTTGAACTCTATCCCCTTTCATAATGGACACCTGTCACTCAAACAGATCGTCACACTCGGCTCTGAATGTTTACACACTGAGTTAACCCCTTTCTCTACGTGCACGAGTGCTGTCTGCCACTCTGCCATTATTGTGACATGATGAGAGCCATGTGAGAGGCCCAGGCCAATTCAAACCAGGGTAATGAGAATCTGGTCTGGCTATTCAGCTCTTATGGGATGGCAATTAAGGATATGTTTGCATCACAAAGCCAAGTATCAAGATGCAGTGGCAGGTTATTAACTTCAAATAATCTATGGGAGAAGAGAGATACTGAGGGGAAATAAGGAGGGGGAGAGCGTTTTTAATATGAGAGGAGCACATTTTTGGTGAATGGGAGATGGTTTCATTCTCCTGAAGAACCTGATTTCAAACTATAAGTATTTTGGGTCCATCCTGTTTTGCACGTGAAAGTGTAGTCTACTCAAGCATTTAGCTGTTAACATCAGAGTTGATCTCGGAGGTAATAGCAGAGTAACCAGCTGTGATAAGTTTGTAAATGCCACACTGTAAAGACACATTAGTGCTGTGGACAGTTGATAAGCTATTAAAACCCTTTACTTTGGAAAGAAATAATATGTTTTCACCACATACTCTTCCTCCCCCAACCCACACATAGCCTGCTGGCAAAATGGCAGCCACTTCCTTTCTTTGGAGACACAGCCATGCTGACAGGTAGGAACAATGGGACACAGAATGAAGAATTATGGGCTAGCAGCTGGGCCCAGGAGCACAATGCACCTCTCTGTGAGTGAGGAGTGCAAAACCCAGCCTACACGGCACGGAGGAGAAAGAATCACAGCACGTTTGTGTCTTCATGAGGTTCCACTGAGATCACATTTTCAACAAAGCTCTGCAGTAATCTCTTTTGTGTGTTTATTACAAAGTCACTCTCTTAAAACATTATGAGACCAAGAACTCCAATAGAGGGAAAAAGACAGAGTAAAAGAGAGAAAGAGAAAATGTCTTCTTATCTAAGCAGAAGCCAAACAATAGTGGAAACAAATTAAGATCAGGTACATTAATATATTTTCTAGCTCTTTGTGGTTTTTTTCTCCTTCTCCTTTTCTTCTGAGTGGTTAGTATGCGAATGTAATTACCGAAAGAACTGCTGCTAATCAACTGCGAATGGTATCCATTAATTAGTCTATGCCCTGGAGAGAGAGTGGGGAATCGGCAGCAATGTTAACAGTGTTACGCACCAGTGAAAAGGAGAGCCACAAGCTCTGCTTGCACTTGCTGAAGCAGGTGGTTTGCCCTGTCTAGGCCTCCGGTGCCGTCTTACCTGGAGTTGCCCCACTAAACTATATCTGACTCGAGCACTGGGGGGTTACATGTTTACACAGATGCACACACAAATGTGTAAAGACATTCATACACACCTCCAGTGAGGAACATCTGTCAATAGCCGGCACCCCTTCATTTCCCAGCTGTGTGTAACTTTGAGACATGACATGGTTGGGTTACATCAGCCACTTGGCTGGTAATTAACCTTATTCTAGGCTTATCTTTTAAGTGTTACTCTGTCCCCCTTCTGCTTTAAGATAACAAATTGAAGTCTCAGAGATATCCTTCTCTATTCAAGCACTAGGAACATTGTTCTGATTGCAGAGGAGATAGGGCTTCGTGCAGTGCTGTCTGTTTTTTTCTGCCCCTGTGTCTCTCTGGATGTGATGAATGTTTTAAGGAGTAAGCAGATAATTGCACTTCATTGTAAATAGTTCACTGAGAATCCCAGAGGAATATAGACGGATTTCAAATGTTTAGGCTACTTTTAATATAGATACTTGTATACTTTCTTGCCTGCTGTATAGAATTAAATAAGCTGAGAAATGTTTCTGTAAGTGGCTTTGCTTCAGGTTCACTGCAAACTTCTTGGTGACATTAATAGTTGCACATTTGCACACACTCAGTCACTTGCGATGTTACACATCACTAGTTGATGTAGATGACAACTTCATGAGCATGTAAATGCCTATAAACCAGAAAGCGATCTTTCACTAAAACAGACACTACACTGACAGATCTGGCTGAATTACATACTGTAGGCATGGACATTAGTTTCATTAGTGAAAACAAAATCAAGTTACGTACAAATGCTAATTATAGCGGTGTGAATCCCGTTGGGTTCTGCCTCTGTGAGTCATGTTTTATTGTGTTTCCAGGGCCCTTTAAGAGCAGTTCCACATCTCCTATGAGAACTATGACTAACATCCCAAGAAATGTCCCCAGCCACCAGTATCAATCTTCACCATTAAAAGCTGTACCATTTGGCAGCGCAGCCCAGGTCGGAGGCCTCAGTGGACGACCAGAGCAGGGAGTGGAGATTATTATTGTTATTCCCAGGTCATTTCTTTTTCTTGGGGTGGGATGGGGTGGGGGGTCGACACTCATGTTCGCGGCAGTGCCGATTGAGTCAAATGCCAGATGAAATTAAGTGTGATTGGAGAGACCATGCAGCTGATGGTACGGGATCGCACTAAAATGGGTCAGCGCAGACAATGAAGGCTCTGTAATTAAAATGATGTGACGAGTTAGACGAGGGATGGGGTGGCCATGTGCACAGAGAAGCATTTTGGAATCCGGTATAGAAAATAAATGAAAAGCTGAGGAAATAGGAGGCATGGAATCACTCGGTTTTTGCTAAATAAATGCCCCTGAGACACAACAAACTGACCTTGAATACACCACTGAGCAAAGGCTCAGGCATTAATGTTACATGCATTCAAGAAACCAGCATCTCACTTCTTCACATTTCCGTAAAGCAGCCATGTACTTCCAGAAAGGACCCAAAGGGAAGCCATAGAAAAGAGTGATTTAAAATAGCTGTGGGTAGGAGGCTTTTATTAACAGAGTGGATTCATGGTTAAAGGTGCACGGTAATCTGAGTCGCTCTACGGGCCAGACATGGCTACATGGTAGAGCAAACACTGGGCACTCAGTGTTTTCACTTCTCCTTCTGCACCACCAGCACATTTCTTCAATAACTGTTTAACAGGAGAGAATTAAGAGCTTACATGGACCTTGATCCTGATGTGAAAAGACTCCACTGTCTGCATGATCGCAGGCAGACAGAAAACCAAGCAACCTAGTAGTGAATAGGATAAATATGAAATTCTAGGTATTTCTGTAAATGCACAGTACTACTTTTATTTGAGTTGTTGTGAAAGCTTCACTTACTCATTACAGACAAAACGGTTACAAAGAGATTTTAAACAACAATCATCAGCATGCATACCACACACTTTTTATTTTTCTGACTGAAGCCAGTGTAATTTTGATACTGGATGTTTTTCCCCACCTTTTAAATCCCAGTGCAGGAATATTTGTATGAAAGAATGTCCAGTGGGAAATAAGGTGTTTTACAGCTATTATAGCAAACAAAATTATTTCAACCTCAGGGCGAACACAATATTGCGCCAACATGACCCCATCTCAACCTCCATATGATGGAGTAACCACACAGATCCTATCAGTAAACATGAACCGGACCACCAAGATCCACAGAAAACATGCCTGAAGAGCCTCTGATAGCACAGCTGCCATCTCTGCATGCATACAAATAGAAAACAGACTTGCACCAGCCTATAACTTCTCACCTGAGCGCTGAATACTGCTTTGTCAAGGGTGATTAAGTAATAAAGAATGACCAGGAAAAATGCAATATGACATGGCATTTTACTATAAAAATGGAAATGGAAATAGAAAATGAGGTCTGTATTTTCAAATCACCTTCAGCAGACCATTCCTTGGTTTTATAGTACGATCAAAAAAAAAGTCACAATATCAGTGCTGCTTGTCAGCAGGTAACCAAATTGGACACATTCTTCCTCCCCACTGAAAACCACCAAGCTAATTCAATCAAGAGCCCAGGCTTTTCCTGAAACAGATCAACTGCTGACAAGCGATTTTACAGTTCAGCTTCAGCTCAGTAATCACAGCCTAGCATGTGTTCTCTGGAACATGACACTTGTGCTAATATGTTCTCCAGTGGTCTCCATAAATGACTGCAAAAACACCACAGTTAAAGCTCAACCTCCAATCCAGAGAGACTCGCTGTAATTTGCTGTGTATTATTTTATGCAATTTCCTTTCAAGTTCAGCCTACCACCAGGTTGGAGCCTCTCATTCAGTGAAGGCCACTGTAAACTCAAAAGAGCAGCACTGTTTCCTTCCCTGCAATCCCGGTCAGGTCCTATTCTAGCCTCTGGAAAAGTTAACTTCTGATTTTCTAGGTCCTCTTCACCAAATATATGCTCATTTACAACCCAATTCAGCATAAACACTCTGCAGCTGCCTCTCTGGTTATCACAAGGCCTATTCACACTCAGCAGGCCACCGCGCAAGCAGCACCGAGCTGACATATATAGATATATTTCCTCCTATGTGTCCAGCAGTCAATTTGTAAAGCGACTCCACAACACAGCATGTCCGCACAGCCAGCTTGCAACCTGTGTTCTGATCTGCAGGCTGAATCGATTGGTAATTCAGTTTAAAGCTAAAATCATTACTCCCCCAGCCCAGCACTGTCTTCCACCATTAGGACTGCTAGTCCTCAACTACATAAGGTAAAATTGAGGTGAAGTTCATTCCAAGCATCTCACTCTTCCTCTGCCTCTCAGTGTACCACCGCAGTAGTGCAGAGGATCTGGCATGAGAAAAAGTCTAGGTCTTAACTGAATCAAGCTGATGACAGCTTTGTTCAGGCTGTGTGCTGACTATCTCCCCTCTCACACCACACTGACCACTGTGGTCTGAACTAGTGTCATCACAGTTTGCTTTGCTTTAGTAAACACAGACATGGAAACCTGCCACATTTCCTACATTTCCTAACTACATCCCTTTAGCGATTGATCAGAGAATGTTAAACATGTATGAGATCCTGGTTGAAATCTGGACTTTTTGGGAGATGTCATCTCTTTAAGTTTCTAAAATATGACATTTTCAAATGGAGGTTGTCATGAGCAAAAGCAGAGCCTCTGTTCTTCAAATTCTGTCATGGCCCATAAAAATAAGTTTGCATATCCAACCAAAATGACAAGCTTAACTATCAAAATAAAGGAAAAACTTTAAGCGATTTCACAGCTCAGCAAATACGTATTATGTTCTTTCAAGCTTCCCCGTCATTATGGCAGTGTTGAAAGTCAGTAAAAGGCAAGCTATGGTTGGTGTGTTTAGCATATTCCTTGGGACTAAATTTATATTCAGCATAGATGCAGTGTTCAAGAGTGATAACATGGAGACACAAACAGACCAAGGTGAAACAGCATGTCATGTTTTTGCATTTCTTTTAAAGTATTTTAGGAATACTTTTCTCTATCGGTACATTTACAGATAGAAAAGCTGACAATCACAGAAAAGTAAACTTGGGATACACTGTATTGTCCAAATCTTCTATGTTTATAAAGTTTAATAATGTGCTATAAATTTTCTAAACATTCTTTCACCTATGTTTGGCCATAGTAGCATTATGTGATATGACTATCGCAATAAATAAATGAGGACAGAATGCCAAAGTCATTTTGGGTTCTTCAGCTATATGTTGTAATTTAACAGTAGACCTCCGAGTAGAGAAGGAAAATTACTGCCATGTTAGCAGCTCTGTGAGGCTGTAGGCAGAACAGTGCTTTGAGCTAAATGCTAATGTCAGTGGGCTAAAATACTCACCAGAGATATACATATTGATTTTAGCAGATAATAATCACCATACCAATTGCCACTTTCAACACCACTTTACACAATGGAACTAAAATACACCAAGGTGCACCATAGCTTTATTTACTCTATAACCTAACAATTGCAAATGCTGCCAAAACAAAGACGATCTCAACATTTGTCATAATGGACCTGTGGTCTGGGCCGTGAAGTCTCAATACTATGCAGGTCAACATCCAACATCTTTTTTTTTTCCCTAGCTGTTGAGAATGCTCTGTACTCTCAAGAGCAAATCCTAAAAGAAAGCACAAGCTAAATAGGGTTCCATCTTTGATCTGGCGGGGTGCAAAGCCATTGGCCCACAGCCACAAAGGAGCTTAGGCAATGGAGAGGGCCTCAGAAACATGGTGTAGCTTTCTCACAATGGCTGCTGTTGCATGGACACACAGCTCTTGAGGAAGCAACATGAGAAAGGCTCAGCTTGGTGGTGTTGTCTTGCTTTTACTGCTAAGCCATGTCTCAAGGCTGTTTACTCTCAGCAGCTTTGAAGCAACTCCAACTCGAGATGGTAACAGAGGTGTGGATTTTAACCTATTTCACTCTGCTATGTTTGCCGTTCTTCCTATACAGAGCAAAAGGTTGGAGTGAGGTTAAAGAAGCTAATAACAGAAAAGGACATGGTTTAATGTTATAGAGGAGAAAAACAGCTTTCTGTCACTGAAAATGGGTTTGTTTTTGGTGGCGCTAATGGTGATGCTTGTTTTACTTCTCTTTGCTATGAGAGCTAGAGCTAGGAACTCTGGTACTTGGACTCAGATAAAGCTCCATTGAAAGCTGCTGGGAGTCGAGTTCTCTCTTATTGCGCTAACAGCACTGATGCATTTTTCTATTCCCTGTGTGCCGTTACTGGCTAATACACTCATTATAACCAGCTTTGGGAATGTGCACAGTCAAGAGCTTTTAGGGATGGGCTCAACACAATTCTCTTTTCCTTATCTAGTAATGGCAGTAAGGGGAAATATTTTAGTTTTGCACTTGGACTAAAGTGGGGCAGATAATATATATTTAAATCAAAGTATTGAAACCAACGGCATCACAATATTCAAATCATGACAGGCTGTAATATATAATTTACAGGGATACACTGACCAATATATAAAATTACAATTTGGCTGAGAACTGATGCCAATACCAATGTCTTTTTGTTGTTTATTTTTGCTGATGCGAAGTATTCCCCTTTTGTACCAGGGGCACAAAGAAATCTTTATAAAACAACCTTTAATAACTAACTCTCTGACATGAAAAAGATTATTACGACTTCAGAAGCCTTTTTAGCCTACTATACAAATACCTGCTGAATGAGAAGAATTTTTCAGTACATACACAGCCTTACAAACTGATGGAAGGGATGTCATGAGCCAGTACCTCATGAACGATCCAGTGCAGAAGTGATGTAACAAAAGAGAACATAAACACTGGCTGCTGCTATCAAAACACTGCAAAATAACCCGTACAAGGAAAAGGGAATTAAGTTTGAATTTAATTTTGTTTGTTTGTCTCTTAGCTGCTTGTTGATCGAAAAATCTTGAGTCCAGTTAGATTTTAAAAAGTTCCTGTGTGTGTTTACTGTGACAACACTTTCATTGTTGGTGTGTAACCCGTGTCTTTTCTGTTATTCTTACCATAAGCCCACGGTAAGCACAAACCGAGCAGTTGTTCAATCTCTATAAATCTGAAAAACACAAACTGCTGAGCGGTGACTCATATATCAGTCTATTATATACTACAGGGCTGACTGTATTAAACAAATGGTTGGGCCTGCAGCTGGAAAAGGGAGGCAATATAGAGAGAGCAGAGGTTATTGTCTAATTTAAATCTTGGCTGCTTTCCCAGAGCTGTACCACATTCCAATTTGTGGCTGTGTTGCTTGGCGCTACTGACAGAGGTCCGGCTGCAAATACTTTCGGGCTCCTCTCCAGAAATGTGTCTCCAAACTGACAATCAACAAGTTGGCAGAGATTAACGGAATGACTGGGGCATATTAGGTGAAATAATGAAAACGCACACATATCCGTTGTGCTTTGTGCTGTTTCTGCATGTGCCACATTTTCCCCCGTGGTTACAATAATGTATCTATAATCATTATGACTTAATGTGCAACAACAAAGGTTCATAAAAAGCCTGTGCATTGCGTCTGCAACGTCTTTTAGCTCTATAATGAAACAGCAGCTAGAAAAGACATCTATGAGAACACAGTAGTTAAAGAATGGTTGAGCGGGCTCTTAGAAGCAATTAGCTATTTCGAGCATTTTCTCCTTGGCGTACTATTGTCCGTTCATCTGGTAGATTGACAGCACACCAGGACATCATTAGCAAACCTGACGGCTGCTGAGTTACAGACATTGTTTTTCTTGTGACAGCAGCCATCAGGGCAAGTGCTTCACTAATGTTTTTAACAGTATTTAAACTCAAAATGTCACTTTAACATTTCCTTCTTCAAAAGCATTAGATTAAGATACCAGCTTTGAATAATTACAAACACTATGCTTCAACTCTGATTCCATATCATTGCACTGACATTTCAAGAGATTCAGAACAAAGACACGCTACACATCTTTTAGTCATAATAAAAAAATTGTTCCTGCCTCAGTGTAAAATGACAGACTGGAGATCAAAGGCATATGGAAACCTGGAGGTCTGCTGCCTACTGAAGTGGTGCTTTTTAAAGAGAACAAGCTATGTTAGGTAAGTAAGTGTTTACACATGGAAAAAGGGAGCAAAAAGTTTCATGCAAAATTCTTTTCTGTTGATTGCATTTGTCGATATGTGATAAATCAAATGCAGCCATTTTCTAACTAACTGTATACATTGTATTTGTATGACTTCCTTTTACAGCTGTATTGATCTCCTTTGACCGCAGGTCCATCAGAACACTTATCCCATTTCTCCAGTGCAGGCAGCTTAAAAAAGGGGTTACTTCACATTTTCTGTATTTGAGTCTTGACCTCTATTTTAGGATATGCTTCGTTTCTCTGCTAAACTAAATGAGAGCAGGATACAGTCTGCTCTGCACTCACACCTTCCTGTGCCCATCCTCCCATCACTCTTCATTTGTCTTCTTCAGGCTCAAGTTTAACCTACTTCTCCAATTCTCTACCAGCCCAAATCTTCCATCCTGCTGTTTATATGCAGATATGAGGTACGAGTGCCAAATATCACCAATCCAGTGAATTAATATGCACTCAGCAAACATCTAAAAATATAAAAACATAAACGCTGTTTGATTTGATAGAATGAAAGCTGAAGAAAAGCTTTTTATTCACACAAAAGACTTTAAGCACAATTTTGTTTAAGTCCATGTTAGTGAGCACTCCTTCTTTACCAAGATAATCCATCCACCTGACAGGTGTGCCGTATCAAGATGCTGATTAAACACCATAATTATTGAACAGGTGTGCCTTGGACTGGTCACAATAAAAGGCCACTTTAAAATGTGCAGTTTTATCCCACAACACAATGCCACAGATGTTGCAAGTTTTTTAACTGGCAGGCTGACTCCAGGAACATCCACCAGAGCTGTTACCTGTGAACTGAATGCACTAAAGCATACACTGTTTCCAATGGCTTTTCAGAAAATTTGTCAGGACATCCAACAGGCCTCTCAACAGCAGACCATGTGTAACCACACCAGCCCAGGACCTCCACATCTGGCTTCTTCATGATGATGGTCTAAGACCAGCTCAGGGAAGCTCATCTGTGTGCTCGTCATCCTCACCCTGGTCTTAACCTCGCTCTCTTTTGTTCTTTGATCAAAATTACACATCTCTAACCCTAGTCACGCAAGGCCCACAGTCCTGTGCTTAATAAGTGATTTTTTTAAAGAGAAAACTGCTCATTTTACAGTGGCCTTTCACTGTGACCAGCCAAAGGCACACCTGTGCAATAATCATGCTGTTTAATCAGCATCTTGATACAACACACCTGTCAGGTGTCAGTTCAGTTTAAGCACAAATCTAAATAATCTGTGCTTACATTACATTCTACTGGCACGTTTCATTCTACTTTATTTTGCACAACATTGCACTGTATATTTGTTGTATATACACTTTTGTATATTGCCTTATATATATATTTTATATTGCTATTTTTAACATTTTGTACAGGTTATTGTGTGTGTTGCTGTTGCTGCACTGTAATTTCCCAGCATGGGATCAATAAAGTCTATCTATCTATCTATCTATCTTAAAATATGGAAGAAATAACTCTTTCATGTGCATAAAAAAGTCTTAAAACTTTTTATTCAACTTTAATGACAAAATCACATATTTCAATAGAAGGCGCTGTGCTGGAAATACTGACTGAGGGTTTAAGCCAAAGTGAAAAACAGAATTTCCACCGTAAACTTGTCATCGGCTAATTTACCTGAAACCAGAAGGGGAGATTGGCTGGACACAAAGTGAGAGTTAATCTCTTCATTCATCTTTGCTAAACAGATCGACCCAATTAGCTTTCCACACTGACTGACAGAGCTTGTGTTTGCTTTTCTCCTTCGACCTTCTTCGTCTTCTTAAGGCAGGAGTTTCGCAGTTCATGTTGACTCTAACTGAAAGCCTCTAAAATTATTCAAGAGTACTGTACAACAGTGAAATAATCATGATGTCTTTATTTAAATCTGTTGAGTCTGAAATATTCACCAGTGCAATTTGCTGTGACTGATTATCCAATGGAAGGGTTGCTTGGGGATAGCTCTCCAGAGGTCTGTAATTGAGCAGATTTGACTTGGGAGAGTATTTTTTTTTCTTCTGCTGATAACTACACACACTCCCCCCTTTTTAATGTACTTTTCTTTTTTTAGCCTCTCCTAAGAGCCAGCACACATCAGAATTATGATGCCAGCAGAAACAGCATTATGTAGACAGTTGACAGTTTTTATTCCAATATCTGTACTTAGAAAATTTGATTCCACATTTATATTTTATCCAATGATTTGCCAATGTATCTTTGGCTGTGGTCTGGAGACCAGTCACATTCAGGTGGCCTGGCCTGCAAAACTGTCAGATCTGAAAACTCAAAGGCCAGAGACAACAGTTACTAAGAGCACTACAAATGTGGTCTGGGCTAATATAATGATGTGAATGTTGAGGCAAACATCTGTGTGTTACTGTTTATTTTGTATTACGTTATTATTATTTATTAAGATCTGAAGGATTACAAAGGCTAAATATATTAGAGTATTCTGCCACATACACATGAATTCATCATTTGGCACCTTTTAGATGTCTTTGTAGGAATATGTTTGCATTTTGCAAACCATTATCTTAAAGCTCATTTATTTTGAACAATCCAAAAGTCTTATTTTAAAATGAGACTATGTATGACTGATACATTTAAGAACAGAAAAGCAATTCTAGAGCTAAACATTGCTGCCCAATGTTATGCAGTGCAGAAACAGCCTGCTGTGATATGACCAATAGCCTGTGGTGGCTAAGGCGAGCGAGTTTTAGATAGATATTACATTCACCATTGATTTTTAATTTTCACACGCTGCCACTGTTTAACAAAAGTTTCATAGAATCACTTTAAATAGTTGAAGTAACACTTCAATGAAATCTACTGTCTTCTTTTCACAAGTTGCAGACTTCTCAAGTATATATTGATAAGTGACTAGCTATGACATTTTGACAGAAAGTAAAATTTTACAGCTGGCACATACATATGGGGGATTGTACGGCTTAAAAGAAGGATAAACAGAGCACTGAAAAGGCTAAGCCTTCAAATAACATCTAATAATGAGCTATTTCATTATAATCCTGTATGGGTAATTAAGAGATTAATATGTCAGTGCTGGTTTTGGCAGGTTCTGTAGTCAGGAATGGCTATATTTACCACAGTCCTTATGCCACAATGCACTGAAAACAGCCTCCTTTCACATTAAATCTCATTTATATTGTACAGAAAAACGAGAGATGCTGTTATTCTTTTCCAAAACACACCACTAATGCTCTAGGGCATGATTTGTCATTGTTATTCAGTGCTCGCTCACCTACACTTAAAACATGATCCTTCTGGATTTTAATTAAGCACCAAGGTACGTCCCAGGGGGTTCTGGCTTGGCAAAGGAAACTACTTTGATTTATGTACTACTTTGTTGTTCCTGCTTGAAGCTTGCCTGTTATGAGAGAGCGTGGTGATAAATGAGAGAAGCGGGCAATTATTCTTATTTGTTAATTAGTTTCTGTTAGGAATGTATTGTTCTGAAAATATCAATAGCCACCAATAATGAAACAAAACATGAGCTGCCTCTTAAAAAAGTAATCTCTCCACCTCACAACTGTCAAACATAAACCGGTGGCCACATGTTAGGCCTGGGTAATCTTACTGTAACCTGGATACATGTTGACACGTTCCGCAAAATTACATGACAATTCACTATTAAAATTATCAAAAGGATAATCAATAGGATAACACATCTATTTGTGCATTTAAATGCAATATCCCTTACAGCAAATGACACACATCAAATTAAAATGACTAAAAATACAGCAATAATTCACAGAACACAATAAATCAGTAGCGATCATATCACAAAACTCAAAAACAATTTTCCTGGATGTTAACTGAATAAATTTCGGCAAAGACTGAGGAAGTTTAAGACAATTCCCAAAACAGAAGTGTACACATTTATCAATTATGCCTCTCAGTCTTTTGGACAAGATACTACCAAATCATTTTAAGCATAGTCATGGAATATATTCCAACAGTGATATACTTATCTGCCAAAGATAATATTTTTGCTACTCTTTCTAGACAGATATGATTTGTTCAGTAATTGTATAGTGTGGGCAGCAGCCAGGTTTCAATATGAAGCTTAAAGTAATGGGAAGAGAATAATCCAGACTACCCAGGTGTACAATATGCAGCTGTTTTTAATAACAGGTCATATGCCCTGCAATAACAGAAGACAAATACTCACAAATAATGTAACACTGCTCAGATAATCATTTTTTATGCAATCTAGTTTCAAAAGCACTAATAATGTTGATTGAGTTATGGTGTCAGAACTAAAGTTTCTTTCACTCTTTATTTATTTAAGTTTCTCTGGATTGGCATCAGCTGATTGTCTACAATGTAAAATGATGTGAAATTGCGCTTTTCTCTTGTCCTGCTGTGCCACATACACACACTGACCAATCAAAGCAGGAGCTGAAGACATATCTCATGACGGGAGTGAGAAAGTGAAACGGTTCAGCCACCTCCGACAGACATGTACAAGGTCTGTTCTCTTGCATATCAGAAGCCAATGTAGTCTCAAAACCACAGGGGTGCTGCGGGATCGCTACGGTCTGCTCGTGGAACTGGTGAAGGTCACCACTGCTGAGCTGAGCAGCCACAAGCCCTCATAAAACCATGCAGCGTATCATTATTTTCAAAGTGTTTCATTATGGATGGTTAACCTTGGCTAACTCCGACCTAACACTTTAATTAGCTGCTTGTAATGCCTTTGAAACAGCATAATCATTCAGCTTCTCTTCTTGTTTATCAGCAGCTGAGACACAAATGTAGAGAAGCAGGTATTTGAAAAGTTACACCGTGACTCAGAACCTCCAATGATGAGGAACTAGATCAGTTTCCTTGAAAGGAATGTCATTTGAAAGAATCGTTAGTCAATGGCAGTCCAGGGAGGGAAACCCGGCCAATGCTCAGCCCTTGCAGACATTGATCTTGTTTCTACTTTAGCCACACTATGAGCAATCAGAAACACGCACATCACAATAAACAAGGACATGCTGTGAATGAGCCTCCACTTCAACTCCTGAAAATATCAGAAGTCAGCTCAAGAAATTCATGGACCCCATTTATGATCCCAGTTGAGGTTTCAGGGACTGGACCCGTGTTACATGGCAGGAGCTTCAACTGGGGCCATGTCCATTGTTCCTTTTGATCATGTAAGTGAATAAAAACGAGACAGATTCACGAATACTGCATGGTTTTCATCTAACTGGAAATCTGACCTAAAGAATCCTCGAAGCAGCGATATTTCAATAACATAATGAGAGCTTTGTTCATTTAAATGAAGACACTGTTGGGTAATTACAGGCAAAAGAATGATGTAAGAGTGATGTAGTAAGTGAACAGTGTTTTCTAAAAATTGGGTTCTCTGCTGAATATCTTTGATTTGTCTTGCCTACAGTCCTGGCAGCTAAAGCATAAAACAAAACATTTTATGGTTAGTCTATGTCTGTAAAAATACAAAATGGTGAGAAATTGTAAAAAGGTTGTCAAAATTGTAAATATTAGAGTTCAATTAGTGACTGAGGAAGAAAGAGAAATTAATGAAGAGCGATTGTTGTTTAACTGCTGTGCACTTGTTCACTAAGATGGATACAAGTACATTTCTGAAAAACCAAGTGGAGAGAAGCCATAAAATGCAAACATATTTGCTTCATACAGCTGCTTCATTCATCACAGTACAGAGAGACAATACACCATCAGTGCTCTCTATTGAGATCTTGATATCAACTGAATATGAATAATGGGGAAAAAACAGAGTATTCATGGCAGAAAATATTCTTGTCAGTCTAATGCATCAACATAAAAGATCCAATCAAACTGTGGCAGAGTGCGATGGCAGTTTTCCAGTTGTAGGAGACCATTAAAGCTCATTTACAAGGTGAAGCAGGTTTATAGCCTGCATTATTATGACTACTACTATGGCAGTAACTACACAGATAGGCATTCACATTATCCAACTGCCACAAACAGACTTTATGTTTGATAATCACAGCTATCTAGAAGATATGTATCAACACAAACAGAGTTGTGCAAAAGGGGATAAAACAAGGAACAAGAATGGTTATAAATGGTTTTAAAGTGACACAGTGAGTTTTGCTGTTATATTCAAAATTAGTGAAGAACCCTGCATCAGTTTGCTCCAACATGCTTTCCATTTGACCATTCAAATAAAACTTTTATTTACCCACACTGTGTAAGCTCTTTGCCCAGCAGGTCGGAGGAATATTTGCACACCTGCTACTATTGTCAGGCTTTTTAGTGCAACCTGGTAACACGCTGCATTATGGGAATGTGTGATGTAAGTTGGTGGGGGGGAGCAGTGAAAAGGGTTGGATTAATCACACTGCATAACATGTAATACTACACACACCTGCAGCCCATATGCCTCTAATGAGAAAGAAATTCACTTTCAACCTGATACATAAACAATGTGGAACAGTGACTAATACTTCTATGAGTAGGCTGCTTTAGTTAGAATGGTCACAGCTAAACTATAGTATAGGAGTAAATCCTATGCGCAGACAATAATTCTTCTTTGGCTGACAAGATTAATTTATGTGTCACAAGAGTAATATCTAAATTTCGAAAATGTGATATTCTGTATTTACCAAATTGGAGGCTGACTTAAAAGTAAATACAGCTGGAAGAAATGAGTCTAATATAGGGATAGCAGCAATGAATTCAAACTAGTGCAGCCTAGAAAATACTACTCATGACCATGTGAGGTGGGGGACATTTGTCAGTGGCCTCTGCTCCTTGAAAAGAGTTTAGGAGAAGGGTTTAAGTCAAGCAAGTCAAGTTAAAAGGAAAGCTGAATGTTTTGATACGCCCTTTGAGCCCATTAAGAGAACTGGACATTAGATCTATGAAACATGGAATGGCTGCCTCACTGGAAAGCTTTAAAAATGAATGTGTCTTAACAGCGAGGCTAACCACTGAAGGGACACAACACTTATTGAATTAGCCAAGCAGAAGTGATTGACCAGTCCTTTTGAAAACTGCTTAATTCAAGCGGTTTTCTGGGGCACAGGGAGTTTTTCCTCTTCCTTTAATAAGTTAGCAAGGTTGAGGCTGTCAAAGAAGCCAAAAACAGATTAAAACGTTTTATCATGACAGAAAAACATCTCTTGTCAGGGCCCTACTTTGATGCAAAAGGGCACAGTAATCACAAAAATATGACTACTCCTACAAACAGACACAGGAGGTTAATTTTACTTTTGACCTAACATGAGAAACTAACTCAAACTTTAGATTTACTGTTGTCCATGGCAGGGGCATACAACTCTCGTAACTGCAATGCTTTTGGTACTCAACTGGTGTCTCCCCTTATTTTAAGATCATTAAATCATAAAACTAAAGCTCACCCCCCTCATGGACCTTGACAGTGTCACCAGTGTCTCTTCTTTTATAGGGAGCTGTTGATAAAGTTAACAACTTTCCCTTAGTACAGTCTATATGTGGATAGCTTTGGTAATTTTTAAATAGGATTAAAATATGTCACTCAATTTTGCAACTGAAGTAGATTTTCTTCTGTGCTGTGGACAGTTCAGTCACCATCAAAATAACTGAAATATCTGAACTGCCACTGTTTCATGCTTCATCTGTACTTAAATGACACATCAAATAATTACATATTTAAATATATATGTAGAAAATAAATAACAATGCAAGGAGTTACTGGGATGCATCTACTACTGTGTCCCTGGTGATCAGAAATTAGTTATAAAATAGTCACTAAAGCAATCAGAAAGAGAAGTGATGTCGCTTAAATAACCAGACAACACTTTAAGCACTGCAAGTAAAAAAACAACTCCTCTTTCATGACTTCGGATGTCAAAATAAACAATTTTTCCTCAGGCACTTCCATGGTTTGATGGATGGTGTAGTGATGTTGTGTGCATGATCAAAATCCAATAACAAATGTGTCTCTCTTGTGGATTCATCATCTCTGTATCGCTGAAAGAGATGTTTTTGAGACAACCATGTAGCTACAAATAGTCCAAAAAAGAAGGTTGCTGTGTTCACTGGAGACTACCAGTGTCAGGGTTAATCCTCAAAGAAGAATACAAAATGATACACACATCACAGGCCAAATGTGTAATGACTTGCAACACATAAGCATGTTTTTGACTGGTTTTACATTGGAATGCTAATCTTTCCCATGAGAACACTACCTAAAGCCAACTCACCACGGTGAGAGCCATGTCAGAAGAACCCCTGATACCTGGTGGGTCCACAACCCACCCACTGAGAAATAACTTAAAGAGTGTGAGGTCTGCCTAAATTAAGTAATGTACACAGAAATGTAATGATGCGGATTTATGAGCAGTGATGGCAGCATTACAGAAAGTCTTTACGAGTGCTGATCTGGGTAATGGTCTATGTCTGGCTAAGATTTCAGTACCTTGGCATATCCACCTCATAAACAAAGCACACAGCCTGGTCTTACATTTTCTACAAGTTCAGACTGCTGGTCAAGATCAGAAGATTATACTGCTAAAACAGAAACAAATTCAAAGAGACTTTGTTTGCATGTGCATACCTGCCACACATTGACATTTCAGCGTAATCAGTAAAATGAGGAGAGTGACAACTGTGATGTACTATAATATTAACTATAACTATAATGTTGGGCCAGAGGAATCAGACACTGTCAAACTCATAGGCAGTTACAGCTCTAGTTTGGCTCTCTTGTTCAGAGGCACTAACTGTAAACTCCTTAAAAACAGCTTTCATAAACATTTTCCAATTATATGTTTCTATTGCTACCACATCCATGTAGGATTATAGAAACTATCAACAGCTTCACTCAGCAGAAATAAGTGTTAAGACATCATGCAGGAAGTGTCAAGCTGTGCATTAACAAAATGTTAACATCTGCCCTGTGTAGACATGGTGTGGCCTGTTAGACAGAGCAGTCATTCTGAGAGGCAGGAGTTCCGAGTACAGTGTGTCTTCCAGCAGTCAGGATAAAAATAACACTCTCTAATCTCAGTGGGAAAATTAGGTGTTTAATAAATCTGTTGAAGTACATCTCCTGACAAGCTACAATTAAAAGACTCGGTAAAACACATCAGCTATTCGCTTCTTGGGCATTTAAACATCTAACACGCACCTTGAAGTCATATCCATCAACTGCTGAGTTTGACAAAGCAGACAGCCTCTGAGGTTACACCCCGCCCCCCCCCAACACACACACACATACATACACACACACACACACATTTAAAGCTGTGTTTGGATATGTTTAGAATGTGTGTGATGAAATGGCACCAGCTGTGTACACTGGAGAGATGCACAAGGGCCCCCGGTTGAGCAGAGTGTTAACTCTTTGCCTCCCGGTGAAGCAGAAAGGACGGCAAAGACAAAGGAGGGCTGACCCACTATGGCTGGACACAATAAGAGGTTTTTGACCAGGGGATTGCTGCTGTATAACTACAGTAATTCACAGTGGTCATCCTCTTGATTCTTTAAATCTTTGTTGTATTTATTTACCTTACATATGCATGGGTCAGGGGTGAGCAGACTTCTGTTATAACTACACTACATTTTACAGGCTCAATTAAATTCTCTGATAATTTCAGCTGAAGACAGGGGCGTAGCACATAATTCTGGACCCTGTACACAGACATTCTCTATGGGCCCCTCCCTAAGTCCACAGCTATTCATTCTAGTATCTTTGCGGGTCCATACTCAGTCCCTTTTTACACCCAGTCCAGCACCAATGGCTGCATCCCTATATCCTCATGTCAAGTCTAACAGTCTGAACAACTTCCTAATCATAGTTCATCTTTTATAGGTGAGTGGATGATAAAATGCAAAGCAAAATAAAGAAAATAAATAGACTCTCATGAGGACTTTATCTGCATTAAATAATCCTTAAAGTTAAGACCCGGTTGATCTGCTGGCAACTCGTTGTTACTGTGGTGACAGCAATTGTAGTTTAATTAGAAATACAACAGAAGAGCAACTGGTGTTATCTGTTTACAACACTCTTAAATGCAGTTTTAATAAAGAAGTCAGTCAATGATAATTACATCTGCGATGCTGAGCATGGCACAAATGGTATTCCAAGACAGCAGTTGGTTTTCTTGCTGAGGAGTTCTTAAGATAACTTGTTCTTGTCTGCTGAAATGCTTTACTGAGAACAAAAACTGAATGTCCCCTGACAGAGCTCAACACCAACAATAATGCAGTAGGTCACAATGCTTTTAGTGTTCACCTTTCCATCTACAATCAACTATTATGCTAATCTATATATTTCTCTTCCAGTACCATTAAAATACTATGATTTATGCTCAATGCCCGACAACAAAGAATTATGTTGTCTCACTGGTCCTGGTGTTAGTTTTGCAAATAAACCTCAACTGTTAGTAGCAGTGCAGGTGAAAGGTTTGCATTAACATCTGTTGGTAATTTAAGGCTCTTGCGCCTGGAGGTAATGAAAGCCAACACTAAATGGATACTGTATCTGAAACATTATTAAACACTAAGAAAAAATATACCAGATGGCCATAAATATGGGAGTAACACTGTGTGGCTTTCATGAAACTATTAAAGTCAATCACATTTGACTTTTACGAATACCGAAACCAGTCAAATCCAAACTACCTTCCTTGGACAAATGACCACTACATATATACAGATGTGGGTCTATATGTATGTGTGTAAATATGTATTTATGTATTTGTGTATATATAGGCTATACAGGTTTTCCAAACTTTTAAACCCCACTCTAATACATTTTATTGACCAGGTGTTTCCAGTAAAACCAAGATTCATTATCGCAGATAAATTGAAAATCATGCAACTTGAAGTAACAACCAATCAGTAAAAGCAGGGGCCCTGGCAGGTATGCCCAGTGCATAGCTGATCCGTGTTCAACCTTAAGTCAAGGTAGTTTAAGAGAAACGGACCCTGCTGTGACAGCCCAGTCACCCACCCACCTTAACATTTAATGTTCTAAAACCAGCAGAAATAAACCTTTTCATTTGCTTAAAAGAGAGCTTTGACAAAGGATCTGCAATTAATTCTGCCCGATTACATCAAGTGATTTTTCTTGCTAAATTTACTTTCTGAGTATTATTCAGCCGTGTGAAGTTGTGGCATGTTTCTCTTCAGCACAACCATTTCTCCTTCATCTCAGTGCCAAAAACACAGGCAGCTTCATTAGTCATGACTGCAGCACCTAATTACATTTGTGCCACTCGTTTGGATTTTTCTGTAAATTTAAAAGAATCTCTGATGTGTCAAAGTGCCTCTGGGCCATTCTGTCTCTGTTGTCATTAAAATTGAACATTTCCCGTGCCAGCGTTTTTGAGAGGGTATTGCCTGTTTTCAAATCAAAACTGTGAATCTAGTGAAAGTTTTGTTGTTTGCAAAAGGTGCTGTGACAGCTTATAAATAGATTAAAGAAGTGATGCCTCAGTTCTGTGTGACTTGTGAGCACACCACATCTTGTGGATGACAAAGCGCTCTGCATTGTGCTACCTTTCAGCAAGCTGATTCCAATAAATTGGAGGATTATTTGAAAGATGCATGCAAAAGAGCTTATTTGTTCACCATGGAAAGGCATTGTAATTAGCATGAAATGCATGCTTTGTACTCTCTGTCCCTCTCTCTCTCTCTAACATAACTGGTGGAGATAGTGGATAAGCACCCTCTCACCACCCTCCCTCCCGCTCTCTGCCTCCTTTTGCATTGTGGCCAATTACTGTTACAGATGGAAAATTTCACTTGACCTGGGGAATTTATGAGTAGGAATAAAATCACACTCAAACTCTTACACCAATTCAAAGCAATGTAGTTAAAATTTTTCAAGGCTGATGAAGACATGATGAAATTGGGCACATATGACAACTTGGCCACATGACAAAGAGCTGATGAAACAGTGAGACAAACCTGGTAACTGTTTTGAGCAGCATCGGATTGCAAGGGCAAACAGAGCGGCACTATAGAGATGAATAATAAGGGAGGGGGTGGTGTGTGTGTGTGTGTGTGTGTGTGTGTGTGTTTGCGTGTGTGTGAGGAGGGGTGGGGGATGTAGGGGCACCATAGTTTGAACTTTATAAAAACAGCATGTTGCAGTTGTGTCATTAGTCTGTCATAGTGATGTTCCCTTTTGCTGGGGTGCATGGGAGTCAAGCCTCTGATGGATAACGGGCTGAATAGTTCAAGTGTTACATCACTGACAAAATATCACAAACTATCATCTGTGTTTTACATAACCTCTGCCTCTCCCTTTGGGAGCTAATAAACTTGCCATACCTTAGCAATGCTCCTATTCCCTGCTAAGAAAGAGGGCTGCCTGTACACAGATGTAGAGAAGTGAATAAAAACAACTGGAGAGAGCAGATCAGATTGTTGTGCACCATGTGGGTTAAGATAGATGAACAACCCAGCCCAATGCTGACAATAAATGCACTCACACTGAACAGAGAAACTGTGCTGTCTGTTTCTCTTTCTGGGTCTGTGTGTTTCCAGGTGCGAAATTTAAAACTCAGAAATCAGAGAGGTCTGACTAATTTTTAGCACTATCTACAAAAGCTCCCAACAGCAAGTCTTCTGAAGCTAGTTAAATACTCTGCATAAAGTTGTGAGCACAAGTTGTACATCTTGATAAAAAAAAGAGTAGCTTTTCACACATATCTGCAGGTCTACATGCCGGCATGTCTCTACAACATGATATTCTGCTGCATCATGTGGTGACATGAAACAGGATCACAGTCCAGCAGTGCAGTTTATCTGACACTGGATACAGTGTATCTTACTATTATCACATTCCTGCGCGTACATGCATGTACTGTAATATAGCATACTGATGCAATGATCCACCACTGATGTTTATGAACATGTAACTGTATAGCCAACAGCGCCCATTGACTGTGGATCACATCACTCCGGTCAGAGTTTAGCAGTGCAGCATGGCTCATTTGAGCTGAACAAAAGTAACACTGCGACTGCACTTGTCTTGTGCTCCAATTTCCGTTACCAAAACACAATAACAAAGTTTGTGGCAGGAGAGAGACGTAATAATTAACACTTCAGAAAGAGTAGTTGCTTAAATCGTGGAGAAACAACTGGAGGCAACTAAAAACAAGAAGGGTTTTGGACTAATTAGTTTTAATTCAACTTCCTTTCGGGCAGATATTGAGTCATTAAGGCTCGATGAGCCCGGGGTTATACGGCGCACTCATGGCTTCAGCACCAGCGTGGTCACACAACACATAACTATTTAGACTACCTTACCTTATTGAAGTTGTAGTAGCCCAAACAGTGGGCAAAATCCAGGTTCGGTGGATCTCCTGGAATAGAATTCCCACCGGCAGACGGATAAAACCTTACATCCATGGTGTGTGAGGGAGCCGCGCAACTGTAGCTGTAGCCTACTCTGCACGGAGATCAATTTGTTTCTGCCGTTTACAATCCAAGCGCACAGAGAGAGAGAGACGGAGAAAGAGAGGCGGTGAAACTGACCCAAGCTTTGTTGGGCTAAACGAGATACTGCGGTGGGGTAAAAGGGTTCGGGTAAAGTTTTGATATTCCTCCTCTACACCTGGTTGAACCGCTTCATGTCTGAGAAAGCCCACATGAAGCTTGGACTGAGCAGAACAAGGTGTCCCTCAAGGAGCTGTAGACGCTGTGTGCCCATGCATTTACACACAGCTGCTGCTGTATACAAAGAAGCCACGAGACCGGCGGCTGAGCGTGAGTCCACCTCCTTTTCCACCCCCTCCGGATGCAGGGAAACGAAAAACTGTAACAAAGTGGTAATGATAACGACGAAGAAGGTCCGCTCGTCCGAACAGTACGCGTAGTTTGCTCAGAAATGTGTCCGTATCCTTCGCCGTGTCTCCTAGAAGTTTATTTCTCCAACTTAGAAAACTAGTTGGTGAAGCAGTTTGAGTGAGAAGTAGCCAGCTGGCCGCACACGCCTTCTGCTAAATATAGCGATTGGAGGGTTTGTAAAACAAGCTAAACAACAGTCCACAGATGGTGCAATTAATGAATGTGATGTAGTACACTTGGTATACGAGTCCAGCCTTCGGCTCTGCCTGTCGTAGTGATGAACAAGACAAAATGTGAGAACAAGCCAGCCACTCCCCAAACACGCTAAGCCACGCCCACGAAAACACTGCATATAAGTCCATGTGACATGTTGGGATATGATAAGTAATTACAGTTACAGTACATACACATAGACTATTTTGGCTACCGCAACACCGTTTTCTGGATTTTGATTGAGCGCTGAGTTAAAATGATGGGATACTCTTGTGTTCTTGTACAGCTTAGCATGCATTTCATTTCCACAATGGCAATGCTAACACCAGGAAGCTGCTGGCAGTGTTTTTATACCTAAGAATATGGAACAGCTACTGAATTTCATAGTGTTTGAATTTTTCTTCTGTGAATTTTCATCTGGCTTTATTCAAATTTGACCTCTGGAATATTTTTTGCAGTTTCTATTTATTCACCTGAACCAACTAATTGCACTACCAACTAGATGTTAGCTGTTACCAGTGATGCTGAGACTTAACTTAAGGCAAACTTGCAAATGTTCACATTTGCTCACATCTTTACACCACCTCTAAAATTCACTTGATGTTCTGGCTGAACTCATCCTTAGGTTCAGACCACCATCATAGATGACATTCTCAAAGTTAAGGCATGTGTAACTTTTTCTGCAGCTTATCTCAGTAAAGATGCACAACTGAAGCATTGCCCTGGTGAACTGCTTCAAAATCAAATTTGAGACTGTAGGAGAAAGAAACCGGGGTGAGATCTACAGCATTGTAGAGTCAGTTAGTCTTAGACTACTACAGAGAAAAAGAAAATAATAGCAGTTCTTTACCTGTTTCGTGAAGACTGCTTCTGGCTGTGCACGCGACACTGGCATCATAACTATCAATCGTCTGTGTTTTCATTAGCAAGCGAAGGTTGTTTGATAATCGCTTGACATTGTTATTTCATCATCTGGGTCCTGTCTGCACTTTCACCTGACCATCTAACTTCAATATCTGCAAAACTTGCAAATTCATTTACAGTATTTGTGCTTTTAGTAGTCCTCATGTACATATAGCCTTTTTAGTCATACTACAGTTCTATCTAGCAAACCGGCTACAGCCCTGTTTCAGATCTCACATAGAAATAATGGTCAGATGACCACTGACATGGTGTTGTGTTAAATTTGTTACTGCTTAATAAAGAGTTTTGAGAAACGTTACGTTTTTGTTTTGTTTTTTTTATGGAAAGCTAAAATAAAATGAAATAGTACACCTGTTTATATCGATACATGGATATGTGGAATATTAAAGTGAACATCAACCATATAGCATAGCTCTTTGACTGCAGACATGTTCATTTGGCATAGCAGGTAAAGCACAGGTGTAATTAATAACATAATGATGGTTGCATCACATCAAAGTATCCCAGGAAGCCACGTTAGTGAGACAGCATGCACAGCACCCATACCTTGGAATCTGCACACCAGAATGGAACACATCCATAATTAATGCTATTAATTACACCTGTGCTGTTCTTGCTACAACATGTCAAAATGTCAGTCATGAAAAAGGCCTGTTGTTATTATCACACTATGAACACAAACTGTCATACCAATTTAAAATGATCATAGACCAGAATTTCTCAAGTAAGGAGATGAAATGCTCACCATACTCCTGGCTGCGTATTAAGCACACAAAAAGAGTCTTTTCGCTCACCTGTCATATTCAGCTCTCCAGGGTGGAAAGAATAGGTCAGAATAAACATGAAAATCATTGCTATCAGTCATGAAAATGTCTGCAAATGTCAGATTTTTTTATTTACCATTAAATCTCTCCGTTGAAATACAACTGCATGTCAAAATGTGTTTTTTTCCAAACCCGACAGCAGTAAATTCTATTTAATTCCGACCATTTTCACGTTCAGTAATCTGTGACTGTGACTGTGATGTTACAGTCTCTGTGTCATCTCGTATTCATTTACAGTTACTGTAGGTGTACCAGGGCATATGGTATGAAATACGTTATTTTTGATTGGATATCGATGGAGATAATCACTCTCTGAAATTGTACCTGCTTCTTTAACATTTGTCTCTGATGCTAATTAATAACATTTCCTCACTGTGCTAATAGAAAACCTCATTGGCCAGCAGTCATGATTTCTTGGAGAGGGGTGTGTGCATTTATTAGACTGAAGTTATTGTGGCTGAATGTGTTTCTGACCAACCAGTTTACATGAGCATATATTACAGTGCATCTCAGGTACACCGTCTTTTTATGCTTATTAGCGCAGTTATCCAGGACTTTCCATTTTTTAGGCATATTTTAGGTCAGTTAACCTGCTATCACTATGTGAATTAAAAATTTGTTTGTAACACAATATGCTTTTAAAAATGATTATAAGTTGTATTAAAAATACAATGCACCTGAAGACTCAGCACGCTCACTGTCACTGTATTTGCACTACTGCCATTATTGTAGATAGGTTTGATTTTTCCCTTAGAGTGTTATTTATTTTTATACTGCTATATTTTTTTTTTTATCTTTTTCACTTTTTTTTATTTAATTGCATGGCATTAGTACTAAGGTGAGAGAGAAACAAAGAAAATATTTCAATTCTCCTGTATGTCCTGCACATATAGTGAATTGACGATAAAAATCTTTGAATCTTAAATCTTTGAAATGCATGACCTGCAGCTAAAGTATATGTTTAATGGAGAGTGCCTTTTCAGTCATTTTATACAAATGTATCTCAGATGCAACTTCTATTTCTTGTTCTTTCCTTTTTCAGTCATCTTTTAAGGTCAAATTACTCTTGCCCTTTAACTCCAGGAATAATTATTCAAAGTCTGTGGATATAAAATAGAGCATAGGTCACATGCGCTGCATAGATTTTTCTAAGATTTCTCTGAATCTTGCTATCCCAGATAGTTAGGAATTTTACACTTCACTCATAGGCTAATTAATTGTTGTTAGTAACACTATAAAAAGAAATATTACAGCAATAATATAAAGTATATACTATATTTCTTTACCTTTTCAGATGTATGCATGTGTGTCTTTTGTAGACGAGAGTGTATGTAAGCACTTGTTATGATACAGAAGGAAACACTATGCAAGTGGGATGTGTGTTGGCATGTAATATAGAAAGCTTAATCAATGACATACAGTGCTAAACTCTGCTGTGCTGTGCTGGAGGAGATAATCCTCATTTGAACGCTCTCCAGTGCTTGCTTAGAGATGGTCAACAATCCATGATATTCGCCAAGAAACCTACTTTGTGATTATGGACACATTGATGCATATGCAAACCATTTTCGTCATGTTCCTGTTTGATAGCAGCTCTTGCATGCATAAGGAAGCAATGCCTTCACATACTACACACACTGATACGCCCACCCAATCAAATCTCATTCATTCTTACACATACAGACACATAAAAAAAACCCCACAGTCTCCCACACACCGCATATCAGATAAGCAAGCTTCTCTGCATTCCCAATTCAGTCTGGTTATTGGATGTTTGGTTTTCAATACAACACGAGTGTGGTGTGTGTATGTCAGTCGCTGTTGTTATTTATTCCTGTTTTTAATGTTGTTAGGCTGTGCAGCTGGGGAGCGGAATTAATTTCTTTTCTGATGGTTGGGCATGAGTGTCTCAGCCAGATGAATTATGCTTTTCTACCATATGTCATTTCCTCTCAGCCTGGCAACACTGGAACCATTTGGTAACGTGAAAACAAATTATCTTCTGCTGGCTCCTGCTCAGATTCAATAAAAGCAGTGCAGAGTAATTATATGGAGGTACAAAAGAGTAATAAATGTAAAATAATTAATTGACTTTATAATCTTTATTTACTGTATGATCCCCTTCACAGTAAGTGTGTGATGCTGTCAGTGTGCAACACCTTTACTGCAGTCGAATGTTTGTCACTTAAGTTCCACCGAAGACACTTTAACAAACGTGTTGCAAGATCCTAATTTATCATCTCATTATTGTCATTTTAAATCATGCTGATGTGATGCTTAGGTACTTGTCATGCTCAGAGCAGTGAGTATGATGATTACTGTCTATCACCATCGCCCATGGAAAAAATGTGCATGCAACATTCAACAAATATAGAACATAAATATAGGAGGAGATCAGTCAATGAACAGTGGGTTATTGTATAATATTTTGTCTTAGCCATTGTATATAAGGCAAAAGTGAACTGAAACAGTTCAGAAGTACAGAAGGCTAAATGTAAGCATTCTTACAGCTAAAAAATGTTGTCATAACATTTAAATTAGTGGGAACACTGAAAGAAGCGGCACTGACAGTTGAAAGAGTGGTGGAAAATTTAAGTGCAAAAAGAAGATAAGGTATGAATTTAAGTGTAAGTGCAGTACCAGTTACAGTTCAAGCCTTAAAAGGGGGGGAAATTATGAAAAGTGTGATAATTTAGCTGCAAATGACAGCGTGTAATCACAATAATCGCTCAAAGCAGTAGATGTGTAACTGCTGAAAGTAGATGAACTGTCAGCTGAAGAGATATGAAAGCATTTGAAATTTAAATTGAAGAGCGATAGCCAAAGTACATGAGGCATGCAAGGCCAAGGCTGTGGCTGAGTTTCAGGGCCACAACACGTTAACCCCATCTAATTAGGACGCAAGAGGTCACAACATGTCAATGCATTATAGTTGTATTTCTGTGTCCTGAGACAATCACTGAAAACATTCACTTAATAAGTAAGTCCTATGTCTAACCCACCAATCTACCACCTTTCTCTCCAGATTGCTATTATTTATGCCTCTGTATATTTCACTCATGTCATGTATTTATAAATAACATATCTATTTTACCTGAAATCATGACATCTTACCTCAGTGTACCAGAGGCAATATGATGCAGCAGAACAACGTTTCAGGTAGTTTAAATTGTACATAAATATAAATTGATAGAATCAATGTGTATCCATGATCCTGCATGAAAATGTAATATAATATAACCTATGCTTCCAAAATCCTGCAGAACCAAACGCTTTGTAGCACATGCCACAAAGTTGGACTCTGTGCAGCGGGTAAAAATGCTTTGTGTCTGTGTCAGATGAACAGTACGATATTAAAGCTACTGAAATTGTAGCTCAGACGTAACCACTAAAAGCAGTTTAAATCAGCTGAACAGCACTATAACAAGTGTCAAGTGGTGTGTAAGCAGTATGGTTAGTTAAAATTGTGGTTGAACTGTTTAAGATTAAATAGTTGGCCAGTTGAGGCTGAAGGTAATTAAAATACTGCTGTTGGAAAGAAAGAGATTGAAGCAGTGCAAGCAGAATGTCTGCATTGTTAACAGTGAGAGCAGTTTAACCATTAATGGCTTAAAATGATTAAAATTGAAATAAAAAAAGAAAAAAAGAAAAAAGCTATTCGACAGTAACAGTGCATTTTAGTTTATTTTAGTTAACTCCATGGCCTAGAGGTTGGAGAAGTGGCTTGTGAGTGAAGGGTCATCAGTTCAATTCCCCCCGCCCCCTGACTGACAGGAAAAAATTTGGGTTTGGTGGAGTGATTAATCAATTCTCTACCCTCCATTAGCTGGCTGATGTGCCCTTGAGCAAGGCATGTACCCCCCCAATTTGCTCCCTGGGCACCTGAAATGGCAGCCTGTGTGTTTCACTGCATGTTGCATGTGTGTAACTACGTTTTGCTCTGTTGAAAAACATAGTTCCTAGTTCCTCATTGAAAAGGATATTAATAGTTAATATTTAATAAGCGCAGAATGACGACTTTTCTTTCATGGAGCATGAGGAAGAGGCAGAGGCAGAGAAAAATGTTACTGAAGTCAGAGCATGAAGTGCTCTCTTCTCAGACAAACATCATACATGCCATTAGGAGAGTAAGGTGGGCATAGTCACAAGACTGAGCAGTTGTTTCTGTGGAGTGTTAATGAACAGTCACTCCACTGAGACTTCACACACACACACACACACACTCATCACTGACAAATTTAAGCCTGACACTCTCTTAGAGATAGACAGTGGCCTGCAGCTAGACACTGAAAACATGAGGGGATAACACACTCCAAACCTCACAGCAAGCCATTACACAACTTGCTTACAACTTCCATCACTGAATACAATATATGTCCCATATAAAATATGATAATAATTATGCTCAGCAGTTACTACCCACATTTTATTAAAAATCTTGTAAGGCTGTAAGGCTGAAGGAAAAAAAAGCAATAAAAGCAATGGTGTTTCAGCAGTGATAATCTGTTTAGTAGAACAGAGAACATGTCTCTCTGTGGAGAATGTGTTTTAGGCCTTAAGTCATTACACATCATCTTTATCTTTCTGTTGCCCTTTTTGATAGATTCCTTAAGTAATGATTACAGCTATACGACCATGAAGAAGGTGTCTGCTATTTATAAAGAGAAGTTTTTTCTGAGATTAGGTCTCAGTTTAATACACTCTGTAACTGTGAGAAAGATTTTTTTATGGCTGAAGGCATTCACTTACAAAACTGTTACATTTTAGATGTTGGAAAGCTAAATGACATTCTTGATTAGTTCATAGGAATGAAACAAAGGCTGATCAATCAAATACTTCTGCAGGCTGAATCAACCCAGCAGTAATGGTTCACATATTGTATGAACCAGGATTTAGAGCTACACTGACTAATACTTTATAATGATAATGTATAGAATATCTAAGTGTAAAGTGAAAGGTGTTGCTGACAAACTCACAGAGATATGGTGTACCTGACATGCACTGCAAATAAATGTTAATGTTCCTTGTCTGCTGGCTTACTAAACAGGTACATTTTTCCTAATATATGTTCAACAAACAACTTTGCAAGGCAGAAATATGTCAATGTTCTATTTGCAGCTTCCCCACTTCATTCCCAAGTGACCAAAAATGTAAAAATTAAAAGACAAATATAACAAGCAATGTAGAAGCCATTAATGGACAGTCCAGTCACTGACTACTGTGCTGCTGCTGGGGCCACTGGGTGCTTAAGCAGGTTGCTGGTAGTCAGATAGAAATAAAGCAGTGGCCAAAATTTCATTGTCTTCTCTAAAACCAAGAAAATTTTAACTCTAACAGTGAAAAGCCTAGGCCAGAATTGTTGGGGTGGGCGGCACCAGACGGGCATAGGCTTCAGTATTGATTCCTGAAGCCAAACTGAGTCACTGCTGGATTTGACAGTCTGCTGCATGCTACGTACAGCAGCTAGCATCTTATAATATCTCATCCTGAATGGGCTTAGCTTGAACCTTCACTCTTATGCCCTCCCTTCAACCTGTGTGTTTCATGTTGAGTCCTTGGAGCCCCATTGCCCATATTTCAGTAATAATGAAGGAGATTATACATTAAAGGTAAACAAGCTTCTTTCCTTCTTTTCATTCTGACTACATTTGCAGTAACATTCACACCGGTTAATATCTGCGCCTCTTATATTCTGACATGAACATGTATAATATAGTTAATACCTCAAGCTCTCACTTGCTTTGAATTAATACATATTGTTGTATTCAGAGACTCCTGATAGGTGTGTGTACCACATGTTATCTACAAAACATTAGTGGCAGATTTCATGTGAGACATTCTTAACTGTAACTTCACCCTTCCTACTTAATATTCATATTTTGTGTTGTATTGAAACATACCAACAAGTGAAGACAATTAATCAGTAGTAAATAAAAATTGTTTACCCTTTTCAAAAGTTGCTCACAAAATTAAGTGATTTGCTTGTGTCCTAAATAAACTATAATTAATGACAACTGTACACTAAGAAAAGAATTGTTTCTGGACATACCGCTTTCTATTTTATTACAGGTCTTAGACTTGTGAGGACCAGTAAGAAACAAGGATTGCATGCTGACAAATCTGCAAGACACTTCATTATATTATTCTCAATTAAAACCTGTCTTCAGCAGCATTAGTGATCTTAGCACTCGTCATTCATCCTAATTAGCACTTGCCTTCCGTGGCGCATGCTGGAAGAGGATATTTCAATATCCCATTAAGTGATTCCAAGATATGTCCTTGATTGACATCTCCTTAAATCAGAGAAGTAATTACATTATATGCTTCAGTTTGCTTTAATTTTAGATTTCCTCAGGTTTTTAAAAGTTTATGTTTCACTTCTTTAAATTTGTCAATGTCAGTACTGTGTAAGAGGACGAAAAGAGCAACATCAAAACAAGAACTCATCCTGGCACACTGGCTCAATCAATGAGCAAAGCACAGAAGCCAAGTAAGAACGTAAATGAATAAATCTGAATCACACATCATGCGCTCTTTCATTACATTTAATGAATTACAGAAGCTGATTAGAGGACAGTCAGCAAAACCAGACAGTGACCATGCTTACATGAATAATCAAAATTTCATCATTAAATTTATTCTAAATAATAAAACAAACCAAAAACGCAGCTGCTCTTGGACCACAGCACAGACTTCACACAGGCACATCAGATGTGTGTGATACATTTGCACAGGATAAAACCTGAAAAGTTTCTGACTAGTTGATTTAATGCTGCATAATAAGAATAGAATAATTTGGTCCAAAGTAATGAGTTTTTTGGAATGAACACCCATTAAATCATTACTGAGAGTGCTGGGTTCTTATTGGTAAAATGCAATCAGTTTTTTCTATAACATGTAAGGGAAAACTTTGTTTTTGTTAGTCTTGTAGACTTTACAGAGAAGAAGCAGGTCTTTGTTTTGCTTCACATATAAATTACAGTTCTCACAGGGTAATTGTCACCTTATCATACAAAGATACACAGTCACACAGATTAGAACCTATGATCAGTTCTGTGTGAGTGTCAAAACACCATGAAGGTAGGGAGTGAACAAAACAAATGACAGGTACGTTAATACATTCAGTGATTTAATACACTGTCTCCATGATGTGAAAAGACAGCTGAGATCCTTAAACTGAATTTTGCTTGTCATGTTGTAGGATTTTTTTTCAAAGAATTGAAGGGTTTTTCCTTGTTTATCCCGGTCAATCAAGGCTCATGGTTGCAGGTTTGTGTGTCAATTACATTTTGTCCTGCCTTCAAAGCTGATTCGGATGCTATTTTAATTTCTTTATTTATTTTTATATAGTTGTGGTTCCATTTCTTTGACTAAAGTATAAAAAGTATTTTATACTGTGCTTCAGCAAAATGTTTTACAATGTTAGACAGAATTCCTTCATTGCAGGAGATTATTTTTGCTGAGTGAATCATTGTTTTGGCATTGACATTTTTGCCACTGACAAAGGATAGTAGAGGGGTGAAAGGAAGCAAGTTAGGAAAGAAAAAGTGGGCCATAAACAGTGTACACATATACACGAACCATCCTTGTTATAATTGGATAACTCTGTGAAATACATGAATATGTTAAATGACAAAACATAATTTTTTTTTACAACCAATGTAAGAGTTTGCAATTTTCACTCTCTACATCATCAGCAAAGGGCAATTAAGGTACAATCAAGGATTTCAGAGGATTGTGGTTACACTTAACAAAAAGACAAAAGCTAATTTCAAGTCTGTGATAAGACTGACTTTCCATTTTTCAGACATATTACACACCAGTGCATACCATTGCCTTCTGCCTTTCTGCATAGGCACAAGGGCAGACTACTTCATGGTGTTAAGTGTTGGTTCTGGCCATAACTCGAAGGTGTGCAATCTTCCAGTATGGAAGTAGAAGTGGCATGTGTGTAAAAGGCGATGCATACATTATATGGGACACACCTCTTTATTATTGAATTAAGGTGCGATATGGAGCTCACAAACAACAGCTGGAGGAAGGCCCCCCCTCCACTCCAGCATGACAACAAACATTTTTGGGATGAACTGGAACAGAGATTGCGAGCATCAGTGCTCACTATTGCTCTATGGCATGAACGGACAATCCCCCCCCAGAAACAAATACGTTTCATTTGGTTTCATACAGGACTCAAACCTCAGTCTAAGGTTTAAAGATGGCCAGCTACTGTATATAGAAAAAAGGGTGTTATGAGAATTGTGGCCTTAGTTTTCAGAGATACAAAATGCACTGAATTATCTTACAAAGGTTCAAGAACCCCAGTCAAATGATATTGACCCCAGATCATCATTGGTTTGTCCAGGTTTCCAGGGACAGCTTTAATCATCCCAGCTCATTTAAACTCTATCTTGCTTATGGCAATACTGATTCTGATGAAAGAACCACAGAGGGAGCAGTGTTTTAAATAGTCCTATTCTGTCTCTTATATGTCTTCTAATCACAGTAATAATGGTGATACTTCTGTGCATCAAAGACAGGTTATTCTATTTGATCCAATGTGACCATTCTCCAGTGTCTGTCTTATGTTTATATTATGGGTCTGGAGAAATCCTCATGAATATTTATGCGGTACTGCAACTGAATGCTCAGCATGAAATGAAATACTGTGATGCTTGAGGGTTGTTTGCCTTGAGACACAAATCTAAATCTACATATTGCCCATTGCATACAGATAGAACTGCTACAGGCTAATTTGGACACACCATGTTTCTGCTGTCAGATAAACTTCTGCAACATTTTTAGTGTTTTTCCATCGGTTTCTTTTGTTTTCCCATTTTCATTTCATTCCCAATTCTTGTGTTTAATTTCCAAATTAAGATTTGACTGTTTTAGCAAGAAAGAGTACGTGTATCTCAGTTCCTTCCAAACTGTTTTTTCACAGATGCATGTTTGTTGCCTAACTGTTACCTCATGCACTGAGCACCAAGATGGACACAGTGCAAGGGCACCATGAACACAGCATCATTTTCCAGCTACATTAAAATAACTTCATTTTCTCTTCCATGGTCCAATAACTGAAGAAAGGATCTTGATTTGTTTTCCCCCATGGCTGCAAATTTCATTTTTATAGCACAAGATATTATGTGCAAACCAATTCCAAATCCACTTTTCCATTATCACAATAAAATCGGGGCTCATTTTTATGATGGCTGAATGTTGAAATACATTAAAATGGGTCTGAGAATAGCCTTGCCCTCTTGGCCGTTGTCTTTTGAATTAAATGTCAACACAGGTGTAAAACAAAATGTAACCTCATATTCTGCTGAATATAAATGTGCCATTTACTGATATAGATGAGTCTGGAAGAGAAAGAGGCTCATCTCTGTGCTCATAAATTAACTAGGCGCTGTCCACAGTTGAGTGACACATCTTTGATTTGTAGCAAGCAGTTAATTTCAGTCCAAATCCTCCATGCTCAGTTCTCACAGCATCTTGCTTCCTCAACTGCCATGAAGAGTGAGAAAGGAATATACTGCCATGAAATGAATGACATGTCATGCAACCTTTCAAAGTAGGCCATTTGCTAATGTAAACTAAAACAAACATCATTTGACTTCAGATCTTCATTTGAATTTATGTGAGCAGTCAGCCGGTTAACTAGTCAAAAGTAATTGTTGATGGTGCCTGGTGACAAACAATTTAATGATTTCCACCACTGATATTTTTCCAGTATAATTGATTTCCACACTGTAATTATGTGAGGACAAATGCAGTGTTTTCAGAAGAGCGCCATATTAAGTTGTGTGAGACGAGGCTCAGGAGGGCAGCCAGTTTGAACAGGAGAGAAACAGAGGGTTGGCTGGATCCGAGCCATGACCCTTCCACTGTCTCTCTCCAAAACTGTCATTTCCATTAGTGTAGACTCACCAGGGCCCTGACAAACTCTCTCATCCCTTCCAACTCTATTCGATTGGACAAGCACTGGACTGTGTCGTTGAATTCTTCATAAATGGTTGTGTTTTCTGAAGCATGAATAGCTGCACAGTGCTGGTAAATGAAATCAATATACTGTATATGATGGAGAAGTTACTCATAATCCTGCACCTTTCAATGGAATGTGAATTAGGACTTAAAGAGAGTGGTTATGTACTACAACCTGGAGCTCACTCAGTATGTGTTGACTGGCGGAATTTGGATTTGCAATAATGATAGCTTGAAGATAATTTTCTAAATGGGGCATGTGAACCACAAGGCCTGCATATGTTGTCATTGACTGATTATGAAAGATCAGTTGGTTTAAGTGTGTTTGAATAACTCATTCCTGGCTATATATTTATGCTATTCTGCTTACTTCCATCCAGTTCAGACAGCAAGAGTGTGCACATGATGATGAACTCAAAGAAATATGCATATATGACGTGATTCATATAGGTTATACAGCCTTCTTCAATTAGGAAATGTAATTCTCAATGTGAAATAAAATGCATTATAAACGATGGAAAAAGTGATGTTGTGTGCAAGACAAAAGACTTGAGACAAGACAATAAACAGCAGAAGAAAATTGAAGAAAGAAGAGAAGAGAAGAGAAGAGAAAAGAAGAGGGATATAAAGGATGAAATGCTCTCTACAGACAATCCATTTACTCCCAAACACACCTTGGGTTATTGAGAACGATAACAATGTAGCAAGAGCCTTTTGTATTGCAGTGCACAGACACATGTTTCTCCTAGCCTGACATAATTGCCATTCTTCCTCTATTTTCTATCTTGGCAACATCAATCTCTGTTGCTGATCTGTCAAACCTGTCGGAGGCACAAAGCAAAGTCAGGCTTCCCATATCAGGGCTTTGTGAAGTGTTGGAGCTAAGCACAAGATGCATCTGAGGATGAGAGATCATACAACTGGCTCAGCCAAAAGACTCTGTCCTCCTCTTTACATCGTGTGTCACCAGATAGATTTAGTGTAAAACTCCGACTTCAGCACCAAAGCCCAGTATAGGTTGACAGTAACAAATTGATGCTTATTGTCTCTGTGATGTCTAATATCACATCAATAACACCTAAATGGAATGGCAAAAGCAGGGACCATGTGACAGTGAATATGGGGGCACATCGGAATTGATGGTGATCTACACACATTATATACATAAGTGTGTTAAGGGCTCAGATTTAGAAAGAGCATATTGAATTATTAAGAATCAGCTCGTGCAGTCAGCAAACGTATGAAAATCCAAAAGAATATCCTGTCCACTGTGAACGTAGACTAATCACTGTTTCAAACATTTTTTCACAACTTTGGGATGAAAAAGATTGTTTGAGGGGAGAAGCAATATTTCACTGGGTGAAATAGGTGCAGGCAATCTGCCTTTGGAGTGGAGAAGGCAGCAGTGTTTTATAATGGAAGAAATTCAATGTGACATGTCGAGAATGAATTGCTCAGTCAACCAGAAATATCCCTTGTTCTAATGGCTTGGGACATTCAGTGGTGTGTTCTCTCCTCCTCCTCCCCCTCCCCCCATATTTCTCTCTCTATCTCTCCTTCCCTCTATCTCCCTCTCTGTCTGTATAAACACAAAACACATCTGTAATGAATAAGGTTATAAATAGTCTGTGATTGCTGAAATATACCAAAATATGCAGCAACTAAATTTGAACACCAAGTTTTAATAGGTTTTATGGTAGCAGAACATAACTGATCTACTGTATGAAAGAAAACATAGCCTGGGATATCAGTACTAAGCTTGAAAGCGGATCATTATTTTTGTGTGAAATAAAGTTGTTTCTTACATCCGAAGGATATGAATGCTAAATAAATATATAATTTTGGTAGAATGATTTGAAGAAAATATCTAAATGTGATTTTCTGACAGGATTGTAAGTATTTGTAGGCTCTATATTCATCTCTAAAGACTTAACTACTGGCCTATACTGGTTTACATAATATTAAAGAAGATGTCCTTATATAAACCAAGAAAACTCAACTTCTCAGCAACAACACACCAGTTTAGCTCACATTTATTACAATATTATATACTTAACATTACTTTACATTTTCATCACATGATGCAATGATGTTCATTTAATAATAATGACATTCAAAATTATTTATTGATAACACATGTTGGACAGCTACAGAAACCACTGGTACATAATGTCTGACACAGCACTTTAAAAAACATCTATTCTGCCCTGGTAGATAATGTGTTGCTGCCTGATGTTCAGTGATGAATATATAAAAAGACATTAATGCTTATAGACCCTAATGGCAGTGTAATGTAGGTAATGTAGCTCCAGAAGCATACTGAAATGATTATGCTGGAGCTCTGTCTGTGAAGTGGGCTGAGCATAATGTGGTGAGGTGTGTGCACTGCAACAACAGAAATGTATTTTGCACAGGTCACTGCTGTGTTGTGATATGTGTACTCCTGCTGCTGATACTCAATATTTATTCCCTTCTCAGTGAAGATAGAGGATGTGCTGTCATGTATCTTTTTGCATTATTGGCTTTCGAGTGTATACACTCAGTGATTGGCACTTAAGATATTCACCCTGTCCACACAGCATGTCTTACCTTACATGGAATATGGTTTCTTGGGAAGTGTAATCATGGGTTGGAAGATTGCTTTCTATTATCCAGGAGTGAAAATGATAAATTGGTGCAGGGGGGAAAGATGTTTCAGATGTCAGTTTCATCAGGGCTATTTTCCTCACCGCTCAGTTTCATTGTGTTGAGTGTCTGATCGAAGTATTGTTGAAGATTGTGATGATTCTTCTCTCTCATGAATGGGTTTTTTGAGGGCCGACACAGCATATAATCTGTTCTCAGGATGAGTTAACCTGCAGTTAGCACTACACAATTCACCTTCTTATTCACAAAACTTAGCTGCTGTTTCCGTGCCTAAATGTAAACTGGAAACAACCCAAACTCGGAGGCTAAAAATATCATGGCATTCAGATATGTTATCTTGCTCCTGATAATAGGCTGCACAATACATTACATATTAACCAACAATCACACACTGATGTTTCAACACTTGTGTGCAGCACAAAATTACAGAGCAGCTATCACTATCAACATGACGGTGGGTCTGGTTTCAGAAAACACACTTCTGTGTTAGTTTTTGCTTAATGCAAAAGAAAACAGCACTTAGTGTGGGGAATCAGTAGTTTATTAGAACGAGTTTACATAAGTTGTAAGAATTTTTACCATTCTATATTAGGAGGTCAGTTATGCCTTATTGCGATTCAGGCTATTTGCAGTTCATTAAAGGAATCGTGATATTCAATATTTTTCTTATTGTCAACAAATCTCATAAAGCCAACAATCAACTGGTCCTGTTAACAAGTATTGTCTGTCTATATCTGAAGCCTGATAACTCCACACACTGTCCCAACACTGTTACAGTGGCTGACAAGTGTATTCAGTATGGTGAACATGGCCACTGTAGCTTGCTTTGAGTCAAAGCCAAGTACATCATAATATTAAACATCTAAATATAAGCTTGTGCACTAATCTGTGCCAGAAATATTTCCCAGTAAATACACTATCTACTCCTGTAAGCAATACCTGAATTGTCCAGATGTTTTAAATAGTTATTTTACCTGTTTTAAAATAAGAATATATATTTATGGCCCAGATTTATATCTTAAGTAGAAACCAACTGGCAGGCGAGATAACAAGGTCAGGAATGATTGAATGGTGGACTAATGCTCCTAGCACTAGTTTTGGTCTATTATACGGTATGAGTTGACACTAACAAAAATACAGAACAACACCAGCCCTATTTTTTTGAAGTTTTTCAGTTGCTCTTGTGCACGTGTTTGATGGAGCCATTTATGAGGAGAGGGTCTAGTGTATTGGAAGTAATGTGTTTTATATTTTATGCAAACATAGCAAAAGAAGTGGGTAGTTAGCATGAATAGAGATCTTTATCGAGGTATGACAATAAATGCAATGAGCACCAATTACAGAAATGCCATTATAATTAAAACCCACAAACTAAGAATTCACTGTACTCAAGACAATGTTTAATTGACAGTTGATTTCTGCACAAAGTAGTGTAAAACACCACAGGAGTGCTTGCTTTATATTAAGAAACAGCACTGAATTTTCCAAAAAAGCTGATTCTGCAAAACACTACTATACTAACATACTGAGTGTTGGCTGAAATGTTAACACCAGCAGTGTCAGTTATGCTGAACAGCAAGATACCCTATATAAATGGACTGTACAACAAAGTTCAAACAATATCTTCTATGGTGTATGCAGTACAGCATTACAGCAGTTTGTAGCAAAAATCCACAGCAATACACTGACTATGAGGTCCAAAAAGTGGGATGGACAATTTGTCATTAGATCATTAGCATTGGAAATCCTTTGCCTCTTAGAGCTAATGCTCTGCTGTCAACTCACGCGCACTCAACTCCTCCCAAGCTCTAGCTGTGCTAAACTAATACTCTTGGAGGCGTTAACATTAAGTGGGCTATAATGTCCGGTGGAGCTGTGGAAAAAGGGGTTCCCTGGGCAGCACTATCCAGCACACTGTTAAGAGTCAGCACACCATTAGTCGAACCTCCTCAGCCATAGAAAAAAAGAGGGGGGAGGGGAAAAATGAAAACAGAATATGCATGCATAAAATTCAACACATTTGTTCCCATGGCAACCATTCAGCATGTCATTCACTTGTCAAGCTGCATCAGGGCCGATGGGGTCCATTGTCTGTGTCCCAGTGAGCATAGCTCCCTGGAACAGACCCGGCCCCCTCTTCCTGCCTCTGACCGACATCCAGGTCATTCAGCACGGTGTTATTTCTCTTTAATTCACATTTGGTTCGTTTTTTCATCGCTAATCACACAACAAATGACCACCATGGTTAAAAAAAAAGAAGGGGATAATGCAGTTCAGTACTGAGGCATGGCTTTTATGATTCTTATAAATAGGAGGGGGCTATAGGATTAGGGGGAAATTTAGGGGGCCCCAACCCTCAGACGAACACCTCAAAGATTTTCCTGCTTCAGTTTATAGATTTGATGGCAGCTCTGATTCAATGTCTATGACTGGCTGTCAAGATCAGTTTAACAGTCACAATGGAAGAAAAGGCCATTTGACTTCTGTAATCTTTTCTAACATGCTCCAGAGTTGCTGCTGATTGGCAGTGCTCAAATGTTTCCCCTGTGAACAGCACTGTGCTGGATGTTAAGCTTGTGCAGAGGCTGTTGGATGATGTACATTGCTTTAAAACACTTGTTAAGCTCCATTGTTCTTATCTTTTACACAGAAGTATTGCTTGAAACACTGAGTGAAGGAGAGCAGCATTACAGAGCAGTTGGGAATCCAGCAAATTGGTTACATGCTCTGTTTGATGAAGGTCCATACAATACAAATGCCAACTTCCTCCTTTGGTTAATGATCAGCCTAACCTTTAACTTGTTAACATGAGGCTGTAAAAGTTGGCTTCGAGGTCCAACCACTCTGTTGTACTTGTTTACATGACAACTGCAGTTATAAAGCTGCACCGTGTTCTTAGCAGTGAAGCTTATTTTCATAATTCCTATCCTTAAAAAGAAAATACTTCTTTATAATGTTTTTCAGGTTTATGACAAAATATGACAACATGTTGCTAATTATTAAAACCTGTGCAGTGGAAGCTGCTGTCCGGGCTCTGTGTGTGTGTGTGAATAGCAGATAGTCAGTGTGTTTGTGAGCTGCAGAAGGTCCTCCTGAGGACGGCTGCGCAAACTGAGGCCAGCCATCTCTCAACACAACAACATGGCTGCTCCAACCAATCACCTGTCACAGCCCAATCAATATACATCAGTGGAGATAACATATGTTATAGAGCAGTGTATAAATCTGTGTTGTTGTCAGTTCAAGGTAGATTTTATTTGGTCTACTCTTCTGCTATGTTAACTTGATGGGAAGTGCATCCAAACCCACAATGCAATTTCCCAAAAATAACTGGGTAGCAGTTACATCCACAGTAATAATACAGAGACTTTTTGTTTTTATCACACTAGCAATTTTCCCCAGCATCATTATTCATTGTTGCACATGCTTGTACTCCTTTGACAAACACCAGTACAACCTTCATTCTTAAGTAGAAATTGGGCTGTACTAACTTGTAATACCATTAAATGAGACCTCTCATAGATCATCTAGAAAGTAAGAAAGTGATATTTAATTGACTGAGCTGTGTCTCTGAAGTAATAACCAACAGCAGAGGAGCATGACAGAATAAATGAGAACTCTGATGCACACAATCATAAAAACAAGACAATGTCCTTGGAAATGGAAGGGTAATGATAAAACACAGAAGAGCAAAATGCACAAGAAGGAAAAATTAATTAAAATTGACTTTTACAATTAAAAAGAGACACCTAAAGAGAATATGTTGCTCACTACTTCACAGTGGTGTGTGTGAGGTGCCAACCATTGAAAGCTCAAGAGTATCATTTAATGTGTAAAAATGTACTGGCTTAGATTTTTTTATTTTTTATTTATTGAGAAGCAGATTGTTTCAGGCAGATTTTTCCCCCTAATTTGTGCTCTTCTTTTAAAGTACAATAACATCATGTTGTTACAGAAAGTTGAAAGAAAATGGAAGTGATGGGACTGCTGGTTATACACCACAGTCCCTAAAAACAAAAAATCAGAAACAAAACTGAAGTATCTCTAAAACCCAATTTTCATCTAGACTGTTGTTGTTAGCTCAGCTTTCTTTTCAGCTTTATTTCAATGTACTCATAAGATAATCCTCTTGAAGTTTTAAATGGTTTCTTAACATTAGAAGTAGGTGAATCTTCTTAACCTACAAAGAAAACACTTCATGGTTTGTTTTATCTAAAAACAGGAAAACTCCCAAAGTGTGAGATACAAGGTTTTCACTGGGCATCGAAGTCCTGTCTTGTCATACGTGTGTGTATATACAAGTGAAAAACAGCAGAAAAAAAAAAATCACACAATAAAACCAAAACCAGCGACCCCTATGGGTATTTTCATTTGAGAAACAATTAGGTACAATAGAAATGTTCCTATTCAGTGGAGTTTACGCAATATTTTTTGCATGTTAGTGGAATAATACACAAAGTTAAACCTAAGAATTACTGGTCACATAAGAGTCAGATTTATTTTTTTTATGAAGGCTGACGTGATTGAAAGCAGTATAGAATTGTTAGACAATCACATGAAGAGATTTGGGATAAGCCTCAACAAATAAAAAGACCTAGAGGTGCACTCTGGCCTTGCTACAAAGTGGAGGGTGTGAGAAAAGTGGAGTTAAACAGTACCCAGGTTCAGGGCTTTTTAATAATTTGTCCTCCATGGTGAAAGTTTGCGTGGGAGTTGTGCCTAAATAGACGTGAGACGTGCTCACCGCCCATGCTCACAGCCAGTATCAGGTCTAATGAGGCATTAATCGGAGGTGTGGGATGTTGCTCTTTAGAAAAGCACAGGGTCAGCAAAGCACAATGAAGATGACAACAAAGACTGGGGAGGCAGTGGCCCAAATGAGCGTTTCTCTGAACTGTATGCTCAGCAATCACTTCAAAAGCACAGTGACAGAATATTCACCAAATTTCAATGGAAAACATATGAAAGGGCCTTTGAATGCCTTTGTTTGTAGGTTTTCCTTTTTTCACAAGGGTGATTAACCCCCCTTTACTACCCTACCCCCCACACACGTGCACACACACAAACACACACACACACGCACACATTGAAGCCTGTGATTTGTGGAAACAAGCATGTGATCATGCTGTTGAGTTTCGTGACTGTTATTTAGTATTAAGCAATTTTTAATTAAACACAAAGGGTCTCTGTTTTGATGGCCTTGTTTCGCAATAATTCATGAGCATTTACATGACTGACTTGACATAGGCAGAAATCAGCTGCAGGTTGACCCTGCTCTTAAGTTCAGTGTGTATTGAGCAGCTTCTCCATAATCACTAGAAGCATGAAAAAAGGTTCATTGTTTTCAGTTGTTCCTTCTAAACAGAAGATTGTTTGATATTCATGCTAATCCACCACTGTTTGGATTGCCTCTTGTGCTGTTTTTCAGACTCCAATTCAGACTTCAATTTGTTTTCATTGTTCTTGGCATTGAGAAATAAAACAAGATGGTTATTAAATCTGTTTTTTTAGGAGAATATTCAGAGTTGCCTCTGCAGTATAACTAAAAAATGCTTAACTATAACACTGTGCTATTTTTTGCACAATGCCCAAGTGCGAGAAAGCACATTAAAAACCCGTGAGTGCCTCTTGTACCAACTGTACAAAAATAACATATCTCCAAAGGTACTGTGTACTGTTTTCTTTTTTTTTCTTTTTCTTTTTTTCTTTTTTTAGGTTGATGCAGCCACAGATGGCTGTAAGACCCAGCCATCTGGATGTGAATGTCCAGCCCAGAATGTGTATGTCCCAGAAGAAAAAGACTATCCCCAGCTACACTGAAGGGTCTCAGTTTGACCTGCCTTCACTGATATCTTGCCTTTCACGAACATAAAGTATTTTTTTGTGGGTCTTCTCATTTCATTTGTAGTAATTAAAGCAAATGATTTGACCTTTAACTGTAATTAACTAATTTAAGTGTATTCCAATGGAAACATTCACACAAAATATGCACTGTAATTTCACGTTAACATTTACACACATTTCACTAAGTGGATAGAAATTTTGATCAATAAGTAATATGCAACAAAATATTCACTCGTTCTCCACTACTCTCTGCGGGCTCTGGCACTTCAGTTGCAAAATAAAGTTCACCAGCTATACAGCATATGCTGTAGAACAGTGCAGTGGGCTTTTAGAGCTTTTTCTCTAAAAACAGCTTCCTGCTGCAACCAAAAATGATGCTATGAATGCAGTGAGAGTGAAAGAAACAAACCGAAATAATGAGCTGAAAGTGGCAGTAGTTGAGTAACAGGAAATTGCAGTCAGATGATATAATTCCTATTGTAAGCAACACTGTTTTTCATTAATTATATATGATTGTAAAATCACTGATTAGCGCTGCTTAATATTTTAAAAGTATACGTTTTTGAACATTAACAGCAGCAAGCATATCTAGTAGCAGTAAATGCCATATATTTCACACTTAATCTTGTGCCTATGATTTCCTTGTTGTCCATCAGTCCCTGATATTTGCCTCTGTTCTTTATTTGCTTTTATTTGCTTCTTTCTAATGCTTAATGACAGCATATCCACAAATCAAATACAGATTTCTGGGCTAATTACCACTGCAGTTGTCATCAGAACTGACTGGTTGGGTGCTGTGCTGAAATACCAGCTGCAGATGGGACTCCCCAAAGTGGCGTGAAAATATCTTTAAAAAAGGATGAAAACCACATAATTTCTTAGCATAGACAAATGCAAAGTCATTACATTGCAATACTTTGTTGTGTATATACGGTATACGAACAGTTAAGCAAACCTTTAAACTCATATAGATTTTTAATAACCATAAATTATATGGTATTTATTTAAATATTACAATATTACTTATATTACTTTCTCTTTTGGGGGGGGTTATAGGAGAGAATCTGGATCAGATTAGCAGTAGGGGGGCACCCTGTGAATGATTACTATCTTCAAATGCAGATTTAAAAGAGCCACAACAGAAATTGAGTCAATAAATAAAATGTGCAACAATCAACAGGTTTTACTTGATCTGAAGCTGTGGTTGTGCAGGAACCTTAATAAGAGTTGGCCAAGATCCAGTATGTTATTAAAAAAAAAAAAAAAAAAAAAAAAGACAATACTTTTATCAGTAAGTGAACCAATTACAATAAAAGAAGAAAGTAAACATTTTACTGTACTGGTGAAAGCAGAGGATTTGGTGCCTTAACATAGAGTATAATGGCTAGTATTGATTTGAGCTGCCTTCCAGACACTGCCTCATCATGACAACGACAATAGACTGTGATTGAAAACGCCTTTAAAGTTAACTGCTAGAAAAGTTAATTTATTGGGCAGCTACTTAATTTATTCCCCCTCTGTTGCTCATTCATCAGAGGGATCAATAATCAAATGATTTCACTGATTATCTGAAGTGAAGTGTACTGAATTAGCTCACGTAGCAATCATCGACAGCGCTTCATATTACAATGGAAATATGGGATGTATTACATGGTTGCAATAGTTTTATGGAGCAAATCAGATGAATTTCAAGAGGTGTCTGCCACTTACTCTTCCTCTCCTGTTAAATGCAAATGAGGGCACTCAGCAGCATCCCTTTGAAAAGGGAAACAAATGGCTACGAGGAAGACACAGGATGGTCAGGAAGGCACGAGATAGAGCGATTAAGCAGGCAGCATTGTTAATGCTCACAGATTTCCTCAAGCTTTTTTAAATCCGTTTACTCTCGGTTTCAAGTGAATTTTAACTGGTGACCTTGTGCGAGCTCAGGGATCAAAGCAACAGACCCTTCAACTCTGACGGAGATATCGAACACTTGTTTTTGACAAGGAAATGTCAAATGCTGTTGCCTTGGCAACACAGATATAATGCCAAGTACGGCCTCACTCACTGTTGGCTACACTAAATTAAAAATACATTTCACTGTACAATTCTGTATTGTATCATTAAGAGCTTTATCTGTCTGCACCGTAGTACACTTTCTGTTCACCTTAACAAGCTCTCTCTGCTATTCACTTCCACTTTTACACATAATGGTACGACTGAAATATAGGCTTTGGAAATGATTTGCATACCTTTTCTTTGCAAAACCATTTTTTGTGCCCCCCGTTTATTTCGTCACATTACAAAGATGAATTATGAACTATCTCTCTGTGGCAAGAACAAAGTTTACCAAAATATAATGATATTCACATTACATGACATGTCTGAGCTGTCTTAAAAGTAGATTCAGCATCATGCGAATGTTGACTTGCATAGTTCAGCAGTTAGATGTCAGACTTCTTTGAGAAAATTGCATGTTAACAAATATGCTGCAACAGCTTGAAGCTTTGAACTTACTCTGTCTGTCCCCGGCCCTGCTTTGATCGGCTTTGTTGCATACCCACAATAATTTAGGAGGCTGTTAAAAAAAAAAGATTTAGGTCCTAATTTTCAGTTGATAGCTACAGGCCTTGGGCATCAAGCATACCACAGAGATAGGAAAACTTGCCTAGAGATAGAAACTGATGAGTTAACAGTGGGTCTTCAAAGTTGCATTGACAATAGACAGCTGGGGACAACATGTCTCATCAGCACATCAATCATTTGATAATGATAATTCAAGTGGTATATGTGATGGAAGTGTTCAGCAATTACAAGATAATGTGTCACATGAATAAACTAAAGACATTTAGATTCACATAATATTTGAAAGAGATCGTGGCCACACATGCCAGTAAGATTAAACCAGAAGCAAAACTGGAAAAGTGCAGGAATCACTTGAAGTTGTTAATTTATTTATTAGAAAACTGTTTACTGAACAGCTTCAGAATTGAGCTTCAAATCAATGTTTTTGAGCACAAGAGTAAGGATCTATTTGCAGAACATTTCACAGTCTTGCTGTCCTCGTGCACCTCACTCTAGACTTTGTGTCAGTTGTAATTGTTGAAATGCACCCCTTAGTTTGACATAAATATCTTGCCTTATACATTACTGAATAACACAAAGCTGATGCTAGCTCATTAGCTGCATTTGGTACAGTACATTTCAGAACTAGAAAATGTGAAAACATACAGTAGGCTGACAATGAAATTGTTCCAAAATGCATTCGAATGGTGAGGCACAGTCTGTAATGTTCTTTCATAATATGGAATCCTTTATTAGCATTAGAAACTACAAATAAAGTCTGAGAGTCTGCTGCTCATTAACTCAGTTGCAGTCACCAAGAATTAGCTGTTGCACTGGCTCACACTTTAAAATAGCTAAAAAAAATAACATGGTTTCTTTGCACACAGCAGTGAAAGCTGGCAAGGTTGGGTGAGCTGGCTATAAATACTCAAGAGAACAAAAGAGCAATTGACTGCTTCAGTGTAGGTGTTACACCATCTGTTAAGACAACAGAGATCCTACCTTCTAGATTCTGTATATTCATGTGAGATATTCAGCATGAACTCCTAAACTGCATAGTACTTTCGCATGTTTTATAAACCAAGACACAAACTATGACCTTTGATTCCGAGAACACAGACAGAAGTAAAAATATGTGTGTGAGAGATTTAGTTTGCAAACAAAATGTGCATAAAATAAACAAAATCTCTGCTAAATGTTTCCTCATGTGAGACTGAAAAGTTGAATATAAGCTCCCATATGGTTTAAAAGCATAGTTATGATCAAATTTATATAACCAGAATGAGAGCAAGCTGTGACCGTCCTCTAGTTCTGTGTACTCTACAATTTGTGACAGTAGAGCTACTTGATCCTGGCAAGGACTCACTATTGCAATGCTTATCAGAATTTCTTTAATGGCCAAGCGCTCTATACACAACACAGTGTGTAGGTGACATTGCTGTAGAGACATACTGACAACTTGATTAACACTGTATATGATACAGCAATATATTGTAGAACAGCAGGACCTCAAATGCAGTGCAAAGGGTCAAAGACACGGAGTATGACTGACAGCTGGTGTAATACCAATACGCTGGAACTTCACTCTTCAGCTTATATGTTAATGTCTTCTGTGAGGTCTCAACCAACACAGTCTAATTAATGTCTAGAGCTTATTAACGAAATATGAGATATTTGTTGACGACATTTATTGTATTTCATTCAAAGTAAGCTCAGTCTTGATCGGTATAATTATGCACCATACTGCATATTTGCCCCAAAGCACTGCCTATGTGTTTTTAACTCAATGGTTTTTACTGGTTGACCTTTCCAGTGCACCTGCATTCCATAAAGCAATAATTAGGAGTCTCAGTAAGATACTACAGCTTGCCAATTGTTGGTGCATTGGTACAAAGATTTCAGCCTTTGTAAGCTTCTATTACTCTAAAAGGTAATGACTACCTTAGAGAGAAATATCCAAAGTATTTGAAGTATGATTCAACACTGTGGTTTAAAGAGCCTGGAAGATCAAATGGTAAAAAGATCTGGCAGACCAAATGTAAAAACTCAGTCTTCTACAGGTGTCTAATTAGAGTGATCTAGGCCATTTCCAATTAGATCCGGGTCATCTGCACTACTTCACGGTTTTACTTGTATCTAGCAGTTTTACTCACTGTTCTCTTTTAAAAAAAAAAAAATTCAAACTGCATTAATTATGTTTTTTCTTTTGCCATTTAGGGGTGGGCTGCAACAAGCTAGAAAAAGCATCACTCACACAAGCTATTATCATGGCGGCAAACATGTTTGAGACATTTATGAAGCAACTGAAAAAAACAACCAAATAAAAACCCAACATGACCATAGGGTTTATTCCACATTCTCGATCTTTACAACATTTTTTTCTCTCTGCATTCTTGCAGCTTGATAACTAGTCATAAGATTAATATGGACTGAGTTAGCACTGGCAAGCACAAAATGCATTGTTATAACACAAAATGACTTAAGATATCATACACAATGGTGTTTTGGTGTTTTGGACAGAAAACTTGTAGGTCCAAAACGTATAACGTCCTTATATCATGCTGTTCTTTGTACTATATGTTCAGCAATAAAGTGAAAGATGTGTTCAATAAAATAAAAATCCAATTCATATTAAATTTAGAAAGCCTGTTGCGGAGCTACAGTGTTCTTATGGAGTTTAGTATTTAACAACATAAGAAGAAAATAAATTCTGCTATCATTTACTGCTTTTGATGTCTCGTTGTTAGAGTAATGAACACGGTTATCATCCCTTCTGTTGCATTTGATAGTGCTGGACATTTTGTGAAAACATGTTTCCATTATGCGATGTTTCTTTATGTAATGCTTTGGTAATGAATATATCCCTCTGTTCTCTGAATTGGCACCCTCTTTAGGATGAAGTGAGGTCCAGAGAAAGGCGTGTATTTCATTAGCTTTTAAGTTTAGACTTGGTAATTGAAATCCATTAGGACGGTATAAAATGGATCTGATGATTATATTTACAAAGTGAAATTTTGTGGAAACCGGGACGAGATCTTCTAGCAAATGTAAATACGTATATACCCGACTGAGTATATGTGTGTGTGCATGTGCATAATCCGTGCATGCTTGCACAGCAAGAGAAAATAGGAGGAGAAGGTAAAAGGTGGAGAGGGAAAGAAATAGTGAGTAAGAGAGAGGGAGGGTGGACTGAGTGCAGTAATATCCATTAGATTTATTGTGGTGCAATTCCCAGTCCCTGCAGTTCTGCCTGAGGGGGACTATATTACATTTCATCACAGTTTCATTTTCTCCTGCAGATGAGAAATGGGAGTTCTGTTGCAGTAATGTAGCATGTATGTGTTAAATCTCATCTCTAATAAAATCAAAAACATCACAACTCCTGGCACTTTTGCTTCAGGTCCATGACAAAATAAAACACCATCTGTTATCATATCAAGAGCGGCTTATTAGAACATAAAAATCAAAAACACCCAAGGAATGAGAATGAGGAAAATGAACATAGGAGGTAATAGTAAGTGAGAGGATGATTGGCCTTAAAGGTGGAAAACGGGTCCTTCTAGATCAGAGTCACTTTATTCCCTAAGCGCAGTTAGTGGATTAAAGACAGTGGCGTCACATGTTGACATTGTACCAGACACAGCACTGGAACAGCAGGACCTCAAACTGTTTAGCCAATTCAAAACTATTCCATCAGAAAAGAATTACAGCAGGTCAGTCTGTGCATTGTTGCATTTGTGCACTGAAATGAAAGACTGTTGGGGTGAACAGTTTCCTGATGAGAATACAAGTATCTGAAAACAGTTTAAGAACCTGAATAAAATCGTGTTAGTATGAATGTGGAAATGGACAATGTCACGCTTATGAATGTTAATACATGTTCATTCAAATGCTTACAAATTGTTCAAAAATTACAATTTGGTCTTTGGTTTATGGGATTATGTGGGACTAATAATGAAGTGTAACATGTTAATCATGGTTACCCTGATTTTAAATGCTTAATACTATTATTTTATACTCATAACATATCGAGAATAACAGTAGTAGGAGTAAAAGTATGACAAGCACTTAACAGTTGTGTTAGCAGAACTAGAATTTAAAGTGCACTATATGTAATTGTATATGATAGCGTTCGTAGCAGGAGCTAGTTTGTGCATGTGAAAATAATGGTAATGTAGGTTGGGTAGTTCTGTGCTGAGACAGTTAAGACAGTTAACTGATAGAGACAGAAAGATAATAAATAATAATCTTTACACTCTATTTGTTGGTAAAGTAGCTGAGGTGTTCGGTGGTTCCAGCTGCTCAAATGATAACGATTGTCCAATCATAGCTTAACGACCAACATCTTTAACCTCACTCTTACAGCATTATTTCATGTGTGTAGCCCTCAAATACAAGATTCCTTTTACAGATTTCAGTACTGTAACCACTCTCACTCCTCTTGCTTGAATTTAACCAATCCAACTACTGAAGGGAACAAATCAGAAGCAGAGCAGTGTATCTCTTGCCAAGAAAAGCAGTAAGATAATAACATTCCAGCATCACTTATTTCAATCGGCTAGAAAAGGGAAGTCTATTTAGTCTACCTTAAATAACCATTAGTTTACAAAAATACTAAATATATCAAGTAATAAATCATTATCATTGTTAACTGCATATGTGCTGTGGGACAGCAGAAAAGGTAACTAATAACAATAACTAATGCAGATGGAGGTGAATACAGGATTTGTTATTTATAATATATATGTCTTTTAAATTGAATATTTTTACACAAGGGATCTCAAAACGTTTGATGGAACATTTCTATATTTTGTGACATTAAATTAAGAAGCATTTCAAAAATTGACCATTTTAATTAACTGGCAATCAAAATAAGTGGTAGCAAGAGCAATATGCAAATGTATGATAGTATTCATACTCACAGCTTCAGTAGTAGTAGACAAATTTGAAGGAACAGTAGCAGTGTTGGTAGCTTTTCTGCAGCAGTGTTGAGAGTGTTAGGAGGCCATGTGGCTTGCTGGCAGTTGCTTCACAAAGCCACTCATTAGCCAGCACATCGACAGGGTCAGTTGCTTTAGCTTGATATTGTGTGTCAGTATCAAATAGCTGACAACAGGTGGGGGATTATAATCACGATTGCACAACTGACAATACTAACTGCTTAGCATATCAGTTTCCACATAGACAATGGACAATCACTGCTAAAGGGGGAAGCAAGCACAGTGACAGCAATGTTATCAACACTGACTTTACTGTGTTTGTTTAAACTGGAACAAATCCAGTCAAAGGCATTTGATCTACAGTGAGGGAGCATTGGGAAATAGGCCTAAGAAAACAAAAGAGCAGTGGCAAAGAAGGAAAAGGCACGGGTGAAAATGATTTTCTCTGCTCTGCTTTGTCAATTTCAGAGTGCCATCTCCCAGTAGTCATTAAATAAGTTGTGTTGTTGTTTTAATTATCGATAGTAAAGCAATCTGTTCATAATTACAAACATTTGCTTGTGGCAATTACAAACAGTGGCTGGTAGCAGTTTAATTTGCCCGCTCTAATCTTGTCTGTAATTAGAGCACACACAAGCAGAGCACCGGAGTTGTTCAGCTCCAAGGCAAACAAGACAAGACTGAAATTCCCATTATAACAAACTGCTGACTGCCTGCAGCACATAGGCTCGCCTGCATTCACTGTAAACATTTTGTACATTCTAATCCATTTGCTTAGCTTTACAATGCACTTGCACTGATGTGGCAGGTTCTCATTTCACCCTCTGTGAAAAGAAAGTAAGAGGAAATTGAAAATATATTTCATAATACTGCACCACAGTCCAAACAGGGACTATATGTTATGTTTATTCATGCTGAAAAAAGGCTCATCTTACATCGTAATACCTATGTCAATATGAGCTGCAAAATGCACATCAAGCAGACATAAACAGGGATATCATTATGACACTAAATAAATCAAATCCATCCTGCTTACGCTGAATTTAAAAGCTGCATGTCGATGGGTGAGATCATTTGTGTGACCACAAATTAAGTATCTTGTAGCTTTTAAGTGCGTGGATTTTTTACTATCCATTAACAATCAGAATATGATGGACTGCCCATGTTTAATCTAATGGGATTAGATTCAAATCAGAGGCTCATTATTACTGACACTGCCATACTCAGACTAAAGCAACTCCTGGTTAGGGTAATAATGTATTCATATACAAAAACATTTATTTCAGCATACATGAACACTGTCCACAGGTTTTCAGAATCAGAATCAGAATTCCTTTATTTATCCCCGAAGGGAATTTTTTTTTTTTTTTATGGCAGAATTGTAACTGTAATAATAACAAACTCTGATTCAAGGTATTGAACTGTAAGACCTATTTTTGTGCTGTGCTGTTTTCAACAAGAAATAGATCTAATAGGATGTGAGTGCTGCTGCAAACTGTCCGACGTGACCGGAACTTTTTGTCTCTGTGCCCCTGCTGCTGCTGCCTGCTTTCATTCGCTTTCCAGACAAGACGTAGTTTATATTGAACAAGCCCATTAGCTTGCAAGAAATTAACCTGCAATATTATTTTTGAATATGAATTTTGAATGTTACATTTATGGCATGACTCTATGTTTGTGGCCAACTCTCTCACAAGCTAAATACCACCGCAAGCTAACTTAAACACACCCCACGGCTTCGACCCCCCCACACACATACATGTTGGCGTTTGTCAAATTCATGTTTGGGATTCTCCAGTTTTAAACCTCATGCTTTGCCACAGCTTGCAAGTAAAGTTATGTTTGTTAGGTACCTGGTTTATCACCAACTACAGCCAGATCTTACCTCCCTCATCCTCATCTGTCCTGCCTCTGCTTCCTCCAAAGAACTTCCTTATGTCCATCTTCAAAAGTCATTCAATAATTCTTTAGTTAGTATGGGATCCTGGTTCTATTTAAAAACTTACTTCTGTCGTGTTGTGTTATGATACTGCACTCACTTTTGCTTGCTGACACATGTATAGCTGCATGCACATTATAGTTTACCAGCTGCTGCGCATGCTCACTGACATGCACAGCACACATAGAACATAGAACACTGAACGTGAGTGCACATGTTGGAACAGAAAAACACAACTCTTTCCCCAATGTTATGAATCAAAATTAATGCACTGCCATTTTTTTTTTTTGAAAATTGAACCTGAGGTTTTACCGGGGCACAGCACATCAACACCAGTGGATGAATCCTGGTTAAAGCGGCCTGGTGATGCGTGTGCCTCGATCACAGCACAGATGGGGGCAGGGAGCGAATTGATAGACAAGGCAGGATATGTGCGTATATCATATATCTACTTGGAGTCATCTTTGACATGCTAAATGCATGTCAAGAAATTGCTCTCTGTGGTCAGCTTGGTTTTGTATCAAACTGGACTGGGAACTAAAGAGGCACTGAAAAAAAGATGGCACTGAAAAAAAAAAAACGTGTGTGTTTGGTTAGGGTTTATGTGTGGAACAGTCACAAAAGTTCAAAGTTATTTTATACAGTGTATCCTCTGAACATTTGGCATCAATCAGGAGTTAGTTGAGGAAAGATATTTGTCTTTTGAGCTCTAATATATGCACTTGAGTTATCTATATGAAATCATGCACAAGCAAGGAAGCTATAAAGCTTGTGCATGTCTCTGTCCACACATGTTTTCTCTCTCTTACGCAGTAATAACAATAACTCCAGGGGAACATCTTTCACTGTCACTACAACCCCCATTTCAGTCTGTCTGAGGCCCCTTTTTCCTCTCAGATGATAGCTATTAATTCCCTTCAGAGGCTGCTTGATGGAAGGCTAACAACGTTTTATATTGTTGATACACTTCTGACTCAAGCTACATGCTCTCAATTACAGATGAAAGATAGCTGGTAACCTGGTTACAAATAGGCTTCGCTGTTTAGATGATGTCAGGCACCTTTATCAAGCTGGGATGAAAATAGAAAGGGGACAGTGTATGGACCCCTTCAGCTTCTTCCAGTGCTGATGTTATCCTCCTGTAAAGAGATGGTTAACTGCACATCCAGGTTGGCTCGGTGCCATTCCAATCTGCTCTAAGTGATTATCATTCATGCCGTCTCTCTATGGAGATACTGGCACCAGCTATCTGAAAAATTCTCCCCAGCCCAGTCAATTAAAGGGCCAATCCGTAATTGTGGTAACCATAGAGCCCCCTCTTTTGAGTTTGTTTGCACTGAGGATATTCTTAAAACAATCATCTGAATTTTTGTTACAAATGTATGATGGAACATGAGAGCTTTATGTATTTTGATTTTGTTAAAGACTTGTTTACATGGGTAATATGTGAGCATACAATGGCAAGATAAATCTACTATTTTGAAACATCATAAGTAAATTTTTTTTTAAAAAAAATGTGTTTACTGAAAACTGACATGAGTAAACATGAGACTGTGTTTACTGACATACTTTCATTTGGGTTTTTCTTTTTCTAGTTTCAAATGTGATAGCCCGTCTGTTTGGACATACTCTGCAGAATCTAAGGTTAGTGCTTCTGAAAGAAGCTTACCAGCACTCAAAAGATTGAAAAAACTATTTACCAAGAGCTTTCCTTTTCTTAACCAGCCATACTGATTTCCATTTTAAATTAATTTAATGGTGAAAAAAAGTCTGCCCACCAGTGGAGCACAAAAAAATGTATCCGGCTCATTGTCAAAGCAAATATTTGATGGTACATTTGAACAAAGGGATCTCATTATTGATATAGGCTAATACATTTCTGAAGCTCATTTTCTTTGTTTCCCGTCTTTGTTAAGCAACATGTAATAAAGACTTTCTCACTTTGGCCTATTTCTTTTATTATAGCTTGTCATTAGATTAGAGCAAGAGAAAAGAAGAGAGCAGTAGAAGTAAAAATAAATTGATGTTTTTTATGAGTTGCTCTCTGAGTGTTCCTGCACCCTGGGTCTGTGGCCTGAATACAAATGCAAACTGTTACATAATGAATGAGTGCTTTACTCAGGGAATAAAGATTAGCAGCTGACCCCTTTTACATCATCATCTTATTTCAGGAACCAGAACCTCTTGGGCATGGCAATTTCTCCGCTGGATTTCTCCTTCAGCCTCCACTTTCAGAATACTCAGTGTGAAGGGAAAGAAAAACCTTTTTTTATTGCACTCACCATCAAATTAAATACATGCATACAAAATGATGAGTGGTGTACTGCGAGATGTCTGGAGCACACACACATTAAGAAACTCCACGATGGATCAGGCATGTTTAAGTGTCATTTTAGCTTACTACTGAGGATCAACAAACAATCACATGTTTCTGATTTGTGAACTTAATGAATAAATCATTGAACATGACCCCTCCCCAACTTCAACCAACACATACACACACACACATACACACACACATCAATCCACTGCCCATGACAACAGAAGCTACACACCCTCCTCTTCTCTTTCTCTCTCTCTACACTTGGACCTCTGCACATCTGCTACCAGTATGTACCTTGGCCCATATTCACATTGCTGTTCATTATATTGTGTCACGGTGTGCTCTGGGTCTCTGCCAGCAGAAATTAAACTCTTCAGAAAAGATAAACATCATATTACTTCATTACCCTTTTAAAACACATGCAAATTAGAGCCATTAACCCCCCACCCCACCTACCCCAAACACACACACACACACACACACACACACACTCTTTTTCTCCCCTCCTCCTCCAACACACACACACACACACATTTTCCTGAGTGATGTGATGAAGTTTGTCTGGCCGGTGTTCAGTCATTTCCTTTGTCACAAACTGACCATGAATGGGCCGAACCATGCGGCTCTACCCTGCTCATTTTCCACCTCTGAATTAAACATTAAGGCTGCTTGACAGCAATAAATAACATTTATCACGATGGGGATCTAATAATGATTTGGCTGAGCTTGAGCTGCTCATCAGAGCCCATCAACTAACGAATATGGCAGCATGATTATGCCTGCAGATGTCAGTGACAACTGTATCTAAATCACTCTGAACGTGTTCACTTCTCTTTGATCTCCTGAATGTGCATCCTTATGGCGGAGTTGCCTTTCCATTCATCTCTGCTCTTTTTTCACAACCTAATTACCGTCCCAGTCACAGATATCATTATGGTGTCATTAAAGCCATTCTGGTGCTTACTCATTAGTTGTCATAGGTCTTTATAGCAATCAACTAAAAACACAGCACTGCGCAGTTCATTGTGTTAAATGTCATTTGTCCCTTCACTCTGTCTTTTGGTGTGTGGCCTTTGGCAGCCATGTTTGATTAAATCCTGCTTATGTATTCAGCTGACTTTTCTTGCCCCTGGTGAAGACTGTAAAACATTTGGTTTTATGATGAAAGTAATTTCATTTACCATTCACAAAGTATAGCAGATTTTTTTTTCCTATGCAAGTTAAATGGTTCCTGTGTTTAGTTTTGGCTTTTAAAGAGAGAGAGAGATCATTGGCCAACCAGATGGAAAAATAACCATGAAATGCATTAAAGCTGTCTTCAGAATTCAGGCCAGTGTGTGTTTTTGAAAGCTCATGTGTGCGTGTTTATGCATATGTGCGCATGCATTCGAACATATATACATAATGTGTTAGGCCCAGTATTAAAAAGTCACAGCCTGTGATTTCACAGTACAGAGAGAGATTAAAGTCAAACAGAACATCATGATGAGAGTGTTCATCAGCTCTGCTTTGGATCTTTCTGTCTCGTATGACAGAAAGACACTATAGTTAGACAAGTTTCTTTCTTGATCTCAAAAGGCATAATAAAAGTCTTAGCTATGTGCCTTTAAGATAAGATAGCCATCAGACCTTGTGAAGATGAAAAATATCAAAGATAATTAGAGTGAGGGTGAAAAAAGATAATTAAATTGTATGCTGAGAATGTTAACGGCATGGGGCTTCATTTAATAAGCAGATTCATTAACTACAGTGCTGTATCAGTATTCCATTTGTGTTTGATTAATAATGAGCAGGACCCATTTAATAAGAATAAAACATTCATCATAAATACACATAAATCAACTAATGATATTTCTTTGGCAAATAGTACAATTGGATCTCATTAAACTCCTTCCATTCACTGGTATCCTGCATGTTAATTGAAATGCCTTGGAACCTTTCAAAATGTGTTCAAGTTAATCATTTGGTTTGATTCACAATTAGTCTAATCTCTGTCAGTGGGAAATGGAAAGCCCGGCCAGAGAGTGTATCAATTCCGCCTGACGACTGGGTCTGAGTCACCTTTTATGCTTGTGATTGGTTGCTAAGTTCTATTGCAGAGGGGATATCAGGAGGCCACACAAAGCACTAGCTCATTAATCTTCCACAAAACTGCGAGGAAATTGAGTTTAGAATCAGGACTGAAATGCCTAAAATGGCAATAGCTTGGCTACAAATTCTCATGGCAAGCAGCAGCTGAACAAAGCAAGGCAGAGATGTTGTTACATGGAGCTCATAGTCATTCTGCTTGATTTAAAGATTGATAATTATCTGATTTTTGAGGTCACAACATTTCTGTTCCTCTTTGCTTCTGACACAGCGGTTCCAAGAACTGCATGTCGGCACACTCAGACATGTAACCTCACTTAATGCTTCAGAGGAATTGTTTTTAGTGGCAGCTCAGTCATTTCAGGTGAGAGGAGAGACACTGCAGCTGTCATTAGTCAGTCAGTCATTTAAGAATTACATTGAATATATATATTATTATTATATAATATATATGTATATATATATTAAAAGCTACATTGTTTTAATATTTTTATTTTAATTTTTTAAGCTCATGTTTGAGTGAACATGTTAGCATACATTTGCTTATTTAAAGATAAAACTGATCCTGGAGTAACAGTAGCATTCATCTGGAGCCAAATTTCTGCTCCTCTAAAATAAGTTGACTATTTTCTCTGCTATCTCCTCAACTTTGTCCCTACTGACTCCTGAGACAAATATCTGGCTCTTTAGCTGCTAAATCCTCAACACCAGGCAGTCAATGTGTTGGTAGTTTGGGTTTTGGCACAGTCAGTTTGTTATGACTTTTTCAGTGAAAACAACTTTCTACTGCAGTTAGAATCCAGGTTCATGAAGCGGTGAGAACAAACCAAAACATTAAATGTAAAGGACACAAAACAAAGACGACTTGTGGATTTGTCAGTAAAAGGGAACAGTTTCATAGTTCACTTACCTATTTGAACCTTTGCGAATATAAACATACTGAGTACAGCAGCTTTTGAGTACAGCAAGTTTTTGTTGTCACTATGTTAAAAACAACATTGACTATAAATATGTCATTGAAGCAGTGCATCCTGCCACATGAATGGGTTACAGCTTCCATTACAAAAATATATTGAAGAGACATTGCTTTGAAAAGGGATGGTCAAGGGTTCGGACTTTGGTTAATACAAGAATAGAAAAACAACATTTGTAAAAGGTTTGAGTTCAGTCTGAGCTGCATGTAATGAATATGATTATAAGTACCACTGTAAAAGGGTTATTCGAAGCCCACTCGAAAAGCATCCAGGCAGATGTTTTCACTCGTATATCTCACTGCACTTCACTGGACTCTTCAAAGCACTTCTTAAATGAAGAAAGATACAGAAAAGCCTGTGGCAAGAAGAGAGCATCTTTGACTGCATACAAACTAGCCAGTAACAGTACACTGTATCTGATGATTGGTGCCAGCTTCCGTTCAGAATGCGCTTCCATAGAGACGTGGCAAGGAGCCTCACTCTAGTTGTGTGGAATATAATCTATTTTCCACTGACTCACTTACACTATGAAAATGAGTTAACAGCTGGTGTAAAGTGTCTGTTCAAACACACACAGGTGAGACCCCCCCCCCCCCCCATAAACCCAATAAATCCACAAAGACTCATTTTACAGAGACACAACAGCAGCAATAATAATAATCACCATCATCATCATCTCTATTGAAACAGCACCTGTCTTAGCAAGGTTACAAAGTGCTTGCACAAGAAGAATAAAATACAGCACAAATACAGATTTTATGGTCATGGAGCAGTCACAGTTTATAATTATTTAGAAATTCAATAATGTATTATTGAATTTATTACTAAATTCAGTAACACGCAAAACAGGATGGTCAAACTCATCATGGTTGATGATACCAATCTATTCATCACAAGGTCACACAGTGGAAGCAACACATTTCACACTGTCTGTATTTTAATGTGTTAGCATCAAACATCATTGTAGCAGTATCAGACTTTGTTAGCCACTGCATTCTCTACAGTGATTCTTTATGAGGCTATGTGACCCACATGACTACTTATATGTGAAAGGGGTGGTGATGAACCTACAGCAAATTATTACTAAACTCTATAGTGACCAAGCTGAGGTTTCTGGATGTTTTCAGTCTCATCTGTAACTTTGCTTATATTAGATTAGATTAGATTCTTTATTGTCATTGTCATAAGAAACAAAGAAAAACAGTTTGTAATTTGAGTTATGTTATAACTTAACTTCTTGACTTTTCCTAAACTTAACCAAGTAGAACAAAATGTAGGTCACATGACTAAGACAACAAAAGTCTTATGACATCTAAAAGTCATAAAATACTGAAAGCACAAGCAAAATGTGAACCAGAACTGTGGCCGTGTTTCAGGTGCCATGCTTTGTGATTGGTCGTACACATGGTATATTGAATTTCCTTAAAGGTAGGTGAGCTACTTATTAAGCTGCAACAGGTTTTGGATGCATTTCATTGCATCAGACAAAATTTACAGTTGGTTTTTGAACAATACAGCCATTTTTCTTGTAAACGTTTCACCACTTTTCACAACGGCACCAATGTGCAAAGAGCCGCTGATTACAATTAAAATGCATACATGTTATAAATAAATTTAAAAAAAGCAAATATAGAAACATTAGCCCTAAACATTAAACCCGCGTCTAAGGTCAGTAGATTTGAGGCTCCTGATTTCTACAGGTTTGCTGATGCCTCGGGTTGTCTATTTCTACATGCATATCCATAGACACTGTCATCCACACTGATGCGGACAAATATATATTCACACGCACACATGGACAGACATATTCACCCAACAGTCCTAAAGAACAGTGAAATGTAACTGTATGATGTAATACCAATTATATAAACAGGGAAGCTTATGAAAACTACACTGCTGACATCAATCACTGGAGTGGATCAAAAACACGCCAAGTGTTTTCAATTTCGGGCACATCTGTTTACATATTGTGTGATGTTTGGATTATATTGCAGACAAATCCCCACGGAAAACCATTGCAAACTGTTTTCATAAATGTCTGTTTGCTGTTGCATCAGTAATATATAGTCATTTTGCTGCTTAGTTTCCATTGTGAGAAATTAGCAAAGTGTTATAAGGCCTCTGTGCCATCTAGATTTATTTTCCTCCCTTTCCTCCATTCTCTCAGAATAGTCTCCTTATGGTCCAAACATACAAACCTTTACAAGCTTCCTGGTATTTGGACCAACTCCTGATGGAGAAGTAATATCATCTTTTCCATGTCCACACCATTTCTTACACAGCAGGGATTTGTTTCATTTATGTAACAATGAAAGCAGCTGGCAGAGTGCCCATATGTTGCTAAATGGAACACAGATGCCAAGAAGTAAGGTGCTTTTTAAACAGAGATGGAGAGACACCAGAGAGTGCTTGTAAGGAACAATGAAAGAGCTGGATGGCAGAATAGAAAGCAATCAATGTTGCTTTGTGCTGTGCACAACTTTTACCAAATAGCTCTTCCGTTCTAGGAGCATTTGTGTAGAAAATACATGAATCAAGTTTAACTATAGTGACGCACATTTACAAAATGCAGTAGCAGTCAGGGCTTCAGTGAAAGACAATCGATCAACCTAAAACATAAGTGCTTTGCTCAACGCCAAAGCTTGCAGCTGCCTGAAACTGAACATACCTTGGCCTTCATACAAAACAAACTCCACACCCACACATGGATGTCTCTCTAATTTAAACTTATATGTTTCAGCAACATCTGCACTACACTTATATATCCAGGTGCATTAGGATGGACCATGACGGTTATTTGTTCTCTGCAGATGGGTGAAAATTCAGCGCATACTCTGTACTTGTAAGTGTTGGAAAGCATTGGACTCTGCAAAACTTTTGTTGGACTAAGTTAAAGGTGTACTCCTTGTTTGGTGTCCAGAAAGGGAAGAATATCGTAAAGCTGCATTGGTAATGTATTTCAATGAAAAACAACATGTGTTGCTGTACAATCACACTAACTGCAAATGAGAGCAATGAAGAAACAGCAGGACTCAATATCAACTCTAGTCTTTTTGCCTTTCTTAACCTTCTCTTTTTCTGAGTCCCTTGACATAAATCAACACGAGGCTGGCTGTTTTAGTAAACATTTGCTTTTACTGACATCTTGGTATATTTCTCCCTACTCAGTATAAACAATGGTCACTGGCATTTAAGATTGCCAGTGTGCAAAGCTGCAGGAAAGGACTTTGAATATTTAAATGTCAAAAAGGTTTATGAAAGAAGATGTAGCACTGAATAAATAAAATATTCAGTAACACAGTAACACAGCATCACTGGAGGATATGTGAGGCTAGTCTTTCAGGACAGCACGTTTAGAAACACAGGTATTCAAGATTTTGAAAATATTTGGTTGATTTTAAGTATGAATAAATTCTTATGAGTATTTTTTGCTCATAAAAAACACATATAGTACCTCTTATGCATCCCCCTTCTGCTCAGCTCAGATCACAACTGTGTTATTTTTCCTAACTTTATGTTTATGCTAGAGGACTGCAGGGCAACATATTTTCTTCTACCAAGTAAATAAAGATGAGGTTATGTTATCAATCTTTTGGGGGTTTGAAATCATAATATTGAACACAACTGTCAGCCATTCCATTAGCATGATTCATTTCTGCCGTTTTACATTTACAATTTTCCTACAAGAACAACATTGATTCCTTGTGTGTGTGTGTGTGTGTATGTGTGTGTGTGTAGATTCATCCATTTGTTTGCCTTTGAGTGTGAGTGTGTTCCCGAGTGTATTGTACATGTTTGCGTCTGACACAATTTCCTCCCTATTTTCTTCCATAATTTGAATCAGAGAAAATATATTAATTTTGCAGGGGTGAGAGGAGCCTACCCAGAGCCAGTAAATAAATCTCTCCTATTATTACCTACAATGCCCTGTCAGGTCCATACATCATCTCAGCACATCATAATTAATTGCACACTAAACTATTCTGTTCAATTAACCATGAGGGAATGGATGGAGAGGGAGAATGGAAAATAGAGAGAGAAAATGGATGGCCAGGGTTGCACAGTGTTCAAACCTTCATCTTGAGTGAAACACAGGTAGGGTGATCATACAGTAATTTAGCATATTTGCTTCATTTTATTTATTTTTCCATGTTTGTGTTTTTCTATATTTTCCAGAAGTAGTTGTATTGTATGCGGACAGGAAATGTGTTCAAATTCTACATGCCCTTCAGTGCTGTTCTAATGGGAAATGTGCTTATGCAAGGCAATCTCACCCTGGAGGCTTCACATTTTCCACTGAGGCTCTGTCAGGTCAACAGTCTCATAAAAAGGTGGAATAACATTATGAAGACAGTAACAGTGAAGTGAGTTTGTTGCTAACACATTTCCCATGTTCCTCCAGGAAGTTCTGAAGACAAAAATACTTAAATGCAACTTATTTAAATCTCAAACACTTCATGGCTGGGTTGCATCAACTGTCCTCCTGCAGTGAAACACTAAGATGGTGAAATGTTTGGCATAGCTGGGGAGTCGCATTGTTTGTCAGTTGATTTGGCCCCAGGTGTCTGTGAGGAGATAATACCTTAAATGCATCAAAAAGATAAACACAGTGAGTCAAATAAACAGCATTTCCTGTCTCCTCAGAAACAGACATATTTTTGTCTGTCAGGAGGCATGCTAAATGTACTGTTACCCCTCCCACAATGGTACAAATCTGATGCAGGGATGTAGGTCAACTTGCTCCTTCTGACTCACCAGCCTGAAAGTATAGTCTTAGTTTAGACAGGATTTACTTTGGAACGCAGAGATGTTATAAACACTGAAACTAAGGAAAAGGGAAGGGCAAATGTTGGAGAAAGGGTTACATTTATGGTAATGTAAGGACAGGTTTAAGCTTTACAGGCTACAACAGAACTGGGTCAGGACAGAGACCGTTTCATCAATGAAACATGAGTGTCAAATCTGCCAGAGTCTCAGTTTAACTTTGGAAAAAATGTTAACAGAGCAGTAAAAGTAATATATAATTTATTTATTTTTTGGGGGTATTTAAGTACAGATATTCAAAGCATTCATGGATTATAAAAGATTAAGAAAATTTGATTCTTTATTTTTTTATTAAGTCTATGGTTGACTGTTGAACAAGAAGGGTCTTTTTACTATAAACTCAACTGAGTGGCATTTTCTGTTGATATATGACCTTTTAGTGATGCCATCTTTAATGCCTTTTTTCTTGATCTTGTTTCATGTTAAGAGCGAAAGCATCCTATTTAAAAATACTCACAAGTATGTAACTTGTTTGTGAGAATGAATCAAAAGTCTGTTTGACTGGCAAAAACAAAATCATAATATTTTCCTCTGTAAATACTGTATGTTCTCACTTTGTGTCCTTTCATGGTCACATGATTTACATCATGTGACTTTTTGTTTGGAATATTAATTTTTGCTCCAAAGAAAATATTCATTTTATGCAGATTAGCCACAACATTATAGACTGACAGGTGAAGTAAATAAAATTAATCATATCTTTACAATACACTGTCCTTGAGTTCTGGCAATGCTGTGGATGTTCTTTGACACACACCTCACACCTAAATGATGCAGACCAAATAAACCCCCCTTATAGCAATGGCTCTTCCCGTCAGAAGCAGCCTCCCACCAGCTGGACAATGCACTCTGCCACATTTTGAAAACAGCTCAGGAATGTCTCGAGGACCACAACAAGGACCTTCACAGGCCCCAGATCCCAACCTGATTGAGAATCTGTGGGATGCACAAGCCAAATCCACCCTACCACCAGCTTGAGCCTCCCACCTCAATTCACAGGACCCAAATGACTCAATGTTCCAATGCCGGTGACCACAAAATACCCCCAGAGATCCTGTGGCCCTAAGAGGGACCTACAAGATATCAAGCAGGTGGTTTTAACATTGCGGCTGATTGATGTAGATACTCCCTGGTTAAAATTGATATGGTTTTAAAAAGCATTTGTAATAAAATCATGTGACAGGCTTCTACATCCAGTCATTTTAACAATAAAAGTGAGGGAACTTGTTTCCTATATACGTTCACAACTAAATTTTCACTTTTTTGCCTAATGTATGCAGTTTTATCTTTAGTTTTTGAGCGCAATGAAATGTACGTAGGCACTAAGTTCATATTTAAGACTTTCTTTATTTTCTTATTTTAAAATAAGCCAGCTGGAAACATTAAAAATTAGTTGTAGATGGTGTATTCAACCAATTCATGAGCTACCATTGGCTTAATTAACCAGCCAGCTATAGCTGATAAAAAATAAATCTGCCAGTTGTGATTTCAGCCTTCAAAATCAATGGTCATGCTCTCAGTAGCCTGCTTTTCAGTCTGAAATCAAAGACCTTTTCAAATATTAACAAGAATTATGGGTGGTAAATCTGGCACAATTATAATTGTAAATTACATAATGGAAAAATGGAAGAACTGAAAATTTGATAGATGTAGCAATATAGTATGTAAGGGGCTTAGCAATCACTCAGTTATGATAACACAAAGAACTGGCAATGACTCCAGAGTAGTTTAGTTTCTACTGCTGTAACTACACAATTTAAACATGAACCAGAACGTAACTGCTTTGTTTTATTTAGAAAGTAAGTCTCATTCATATAGACTAATTTGCTTTGTGTGAAGAGAGTGTGAGACATATTCCTGAAACATAAAAGTAAAGTTTCAAGATTCAATATATAGTTTAAGAGTTTTGTTGCCATTCTCCTGAGCCGTTATTTTATCATCATCACAAGCACTTTCCATGAGCTGAGCTACCCACCTCACAGCTGAAACTTTAATATTATGATTTGTAATAAAGAATGCATTGTTATGTATCTTTGCACTGTCAGCCCACCTTTTCACTTAGCAGGATAAACACTTGTTTCATGTAGAAACCATTTCTGGCAAAAGATGAAAGTCCCAAAGGAAATTTCATATCTGATGTACCATTTGTCACTGCTGCATGTAAGTCAGAATTTATGGTACCTATTACCAGATCAGTAAATCCAATGTTCTGTAGCCGAAAGCTCTTTTGTTGCTTGATTTAGTCTATCTGAAAATATATCCAACAATAAAGTATGAATATGTTGGTAGAGGCAATTTATATCACAAAAGAATCAAAATAAAATTACTGAGTGCATCCATGGGAGGTAGTTGAATTATGTGTTGTATATATAATAACTTCCGCAGATAATACCATTCCTCTGCCTAAATTAAGTCTGTGGAATACTGTTACTGCTGGGAAAAAAAATATCACTCCTGGTTTGAAACACTTATAATGAATTCTGTGTGGAGATACAGGTCATCCGCAGTTTTAATGTTTTTGCCATAAGCATGTAACAGTTGAGTGCAAAGTGCTGTGATACCAAAGCGCCTTCACTGCCACTTTTAGGATATTTTGTGACTTGTATGCAGATAGCAACAGCAAAACTGGAGTCTCACACTTTCCTATGAGTCCACATCCAGTCTGAAGGATCTGTGATTTTAATTATGTCATAAATAAGCTATTATACCCGTGACCTTGTACCTTGTCCTTTGAATGGAAGGACAAACAGTGTTCATACATGAAATAGCCACTTGTTCCAAGGGCGAAATCTTCATTATAACATATTCTAATTATTTTCTTCAATTTCAAATTATGTGGTTATATTGTTTACATGGCAGTTTGTTGAATATCATTTTTAATTATTGCTGTAACTGATTTTTTCCTGTTGGTACTATCACCTGAGTGTTTTATCTCACCTCAAATCTTCATTCATGGTTCTGATTATGTGGCTTGTAACATAGCGGTTAACAAACTGCCTCGTACGTGGAAACCTCAGTGATAACCAGCTTCACTGATGTCCAGGATCACACATTAGTTTAAGCAAAGTGAGTAGCCCAGAGAGGAAAGGAAGGAAAGGAAAGTGACATATCTTGTCATTGGAGGGAACTCACTCCAATGAAATTTGTTCTCTGCATTTAACCCACCCAAGTGACGTGCACACACACAGCAAACCCGGGGCAGTGGGCGACCGCGTGCAGCGCCCGGGGAGCAGTGGGGGTTAGGTACGTTGCTCAAGGGTACCTCAGTCATGGACACCGGGACGGGGAATCGAACCAGCGATCTAGCGGTTACGGGTCCGACACCCTAACCGCTGATCCACGGCTAGTGATATGGAGGCTGACTGCTAACCAAGTTCTACAAACTTTTTTTTCTCATCCTAGATATGAAATATATGAACTTAACAACTAATCTGATATGATTAGCATAATTTATGCCTTCAGTCACACTGCCTGTCTATACATTAAAGTCAAAATCAACACAGTAACTCATATCTTCCTCCTTTCACCAGCCTTTGAGCTCTCTAGTATTGTACACATCCACTTTTTAAAGCAAACCCTTTACAGAGGTTTTAAAAAACTGATGTAAAATTGAAGGGAAGTGTGTGTGTGTGTGTGTGTGTGTGTGTTTGTGCTCATGTACAAAAGATCAAATGAAACCTTGCTACAGTTGTGAGCTCAGAGGGCAGAAAGAAAGACTGAGGGTTATGCAAATGTCTTGAGGAATAGTGAAATTCCCCTTCAGTACTCTTCCAGATAATATTCAGCATAAAAAATGTTCACCACAAGCAGCTCGGAAATGAAATAATGAAATGGAATTACTTATATGATATGATTGGACTCTAAAGGGCAAGGGGGTTAGTGTGTAAGTCAAGGATGGTGTCATCACAGATCTCGATTCTTCCATTCAAATTGATTTCTCTATTTAAATTCAATACTTCAGCTCCAATTTTCCACATTAGGTATAAAAGCCTTTATTACATGTGGATGAGTGACATGCAGTACTCCATCTGATGGTTCACATACAAATCCAGGGATGGAAACTCTCTCTCCACTTAAAGATACAACACAAAGTCATCGCCTCCACGCATCAGTCTTGAGCAGGAGGAGAAAAAAACCAGATTATTATGTGCACAAGATGATGGATCACACGTATATTCCTCTTATCTTGCCAACAGCAGTATGTACTGCATATCACTTACCAATGACAGAGATGCAATGGCTTATAGAAGTCAAATGGCAATTTAACTTTGATCATACCACATTTCTGATTTACATTTGAATCGCTCTTTGATTGCATCAGCTGACATTGTGACAAAAAAAAACAAGGTCAGAATACATTTCAGCTTAACTTTAAAGTTCTCCCTCTCTTAGCCTGACATGCACTTCAATTTACCATCTCATTATTCAAAGTGAAAATGAAAATTGGAGCCTGAAGCATTTGTATTTGAACAAAGAGAGGGAAGCAGATTATGAATGTTCAAAATGTAATTTCTATTACACATCCATTATTCTTCTGTTAATCACAGATTCATTCTCTCTGTGCTCTTCAAGTGAAACATGCTTATACAGTATTCATGTGCATACAGGGGCAAAAAAGAAATTGGCAAGGCTATTTCAAATGTTTAATTTATGGAGGATACATCCTTCTGCTGAAAAAATGTGTTAGAGAAACTTAATGTTTTAATCACAATTTATGAATTCACTTCAATTTGACAAACACTGTAAGTAAAGCAGCAGCAGCAGTAAAAAGCCTTTGTATAACAATAATCCTTTTCCCTTTTATTTTTAAATCACAATATTTGTGAACATGGACTGGCATCTTTTTTTGATCTCCCTGTCTTCAACAGAGGGCTAATATTCACAGAGAGAGATGAGATTTAATGCATACTGATTACTCTAGAGACCCACTATCCAACTCTGGGAGAAAGCGTCAATTAAAGAGTTTTAAGCCTCCATAAACTGCACCTTAAACAGCTGATCAGCACCATGCAGGCCTGCATCCTGGATTTGAGTATAGTTTTGTTTAAATGAAGCAAATTCATCTCTGGAGAGAAACCTTGTAATCCCCTTTTAAATCTCCAAGCAGTTGAATAAGTATTCTATTCATACACAATGATTTTTTTTTTTTACTCACAAACAGAGAGCAGTACTGCACCCCAGAACAGTGGCACTGCAAATACAAATCACATACAATCACTGTGGCGGTTAAGGAATGAACGCATACCACTGAAACATGTCAGCTTGTGTACAAATACAAAGAGTGCATGTTAAAAGAAATGCTATCAACAGCACACAAACACCCTCTGGGGATATATCTGTATAGATTCATTTGGCTTATTATTGTGTGTATTCATAAGCACTGAGGCATAAATGCATGGAGATATTTTCATTTGTGTGCAATGAGGCTTCGACATTGACCTTGCTATTAAAACGCACCACAGTGGATGTACAATGAACAATAGCATTTGGCTGGGGTTCAACACTAAACCCACTAGTTTATTGGTACTGGAACAAGCAGCTCTGCACAAAACTGTTGTCATTATAGGTAGGTCATTAGTTTGATTAAGAGGGTAGTAACCCCTCTGGGCTAAACCTTGGCCTGCCCCAAAAGCAGAATTCTTCTGCTGATTTTGAACTCTGTTGTGGTACGACAAGTGAAGAACACAAAACCACATTCAGCAAGCCTCCGAGCACTGTGCAACAATAACACAGCAGGACTATTTTGCGGTGCTCATTTTTGATCAGGAACAAATGAAGTGAAGGGGGGAAAAAAATGAAGCTTTTGGTATCCAGCAGGAGAACGAGATGTTTAAGACATTGATTCACCTTGGGTTCAGAACCACAGTATCTAATTATAGCCATGGGAATCCAGTCAAGGCCATGGTATTTCAGGGCTGTAGAGAGACAACATTCTGCTATAACTATGCTTGCTCTACATGAATCATATTCCCTGTGTGGTTTGGCAGCCATTAAAACAGAAAGAATGCCCTTTCTCAGTCAGAAGTCATGGACTAACGTACCTCTACTGTACCAGAAAGGTTAACATTTGTTTAGACAGTGTGTGCATGATCAACACAGACTACAACAACATAAAAGCACATATAATCAGGTAGACTAAAACAGGAACAGCTCAGAGGCGATTTCACCAGTAATTATATTAGGCTGGTTTTGAGCCATTAGGTTTCATGCTACTTCTATTTCAGGTGGAAATAAGTCATCACAGCATCAGATATAGATAGGGCACCAAGATTCTAACCTACTAATACTTGACACCCCACGAAAGTGTTGCTTATGCATATATCAGCTCCATCAAAGAGGAGGGGAGGATGGGGGATGGTGTCTTTGTGAGAGAGAAGGGGGGAGGGCTGCTCTCTGAAGCACACAACCTCATTATTCAGTCGATAGAACAGCACATCCACTTCATTGTTCTTCAAATCAGCCCAAACTCACTGGGCTCATCCGAAGCCCTCAGAATAGAACAGAGCTACTTTGTGGTTTAAAAGGAGCTGCAGATGAGATCTCCAGAATGATCAGTCAAGAGCACAGTTATTGCCTTTTTTTAATGCTCTTCATTGTCAAGTACGATGATATGATTTCTCGTCAGAACATCATTTGTGATTAGCAATTCAAAATGATACATGGATGACACAAACATGAGGGAGAGATGTCTCACTGAGATGTTTTGAGCAGTGTGATCTCCAGAGCTGAGAGGTTACTTGGAGATGACGCAAGATAGTGAAGGATACACTGGGAGTAGTGCCCAGAAGGCCCGGGCGACATGGTGGATCATTCCCAGATATGTATTCTGATTTCATCACATAGGAAACTGTTAGAGGTGGTCTGCTGTGTTGTAGCATGCCTGCTTGGCAAATGCTCTGCCGTGGAGTGTGCAGGACAAATAACGGCAACACAAAACAGCCTGTTCACATTGGTTCTCCCGCTGGTGTTTCATGTAAATATGCTCTAACTATTCTCCTGCAGCAGCATCAATCATGGCCAATATGACAAGGCCCCTTTGTTCCCAACAAAGAGAGTAAACACAGCTGGAGCATGCTGGAGGAACCTTTCCCTCCCCTATCTTGCCACTACACCTGTCGGACACACTGCATCAAAACCTCATTTAGAGCGCTGATTATCCTAATGACACCAATGTCTTCTCCCACACTAGCCATTATCCGGTAGATCCATCCTCCCCTAATTAAAGACACACAGTGAAAACATGGTCAATGATGAAAATGATCCTCCTTCCCCACACAAAAGGGAATCCATCGCTCTGCGATTTATCTTTCTGTTTATTTTGTCATTATTTATTTAAAAAGGATTTCTCTCAAGTGTCTTAAAATTACTTTACATCAAAGTACACTGGTATTAGGACTGCATATTTTATGCTGTTGAATTGAGCCACAATTTGGATATTGATAAGATCTGCATAAATGATGTGAACATAGAATTGCAAAAAATGTGGTTATATGTATCATTGTGTGGTAAAGATAAATGTTTTTTCTGTCCAACATGTCTGGTTACAAACATTTTTGCCTAGGAGTATAATTTTGTGTTAATAAGATTAATCATATCCCTTTGACAAGCTTTGAAATCCAGCCTTGAACTGTAATGTCATTATCAAGTCTTTTTAAAATAAATCCATAATGATAAATACTTAGGTTCCAGTCCCCTCATGACCCTGACAGATAGGCGGTATAGAAAATGAATGAATGAATGAATGATAAATCCAACACTGAATGTCTTCTGTGATTATTTATCCATTTGTCACTGCTGAAAATAGAGTTCTTGTTGTTTGTATGAGCTATTCCCTGAAAGTCCCATTTAGTCTCGAGTCTGTTGACCAATCAGAGGTGGTCTTTCTCACTAAACACCTATATTAGGCCATACAGTATCGCCCCCATTGGACTTGAAATGAACAGCAATAAACTTGAGCTTCTATGCTTTGATTAGTCAAAGTGAAACATAAGCCTCTTGTAGTTAGAGCTGCTTATTAGTTGCAAATGGGTTCAGTTCACTGTGCATGAAAAAAAAAGCACTTCAAATGTTCTCTCTTTTTAGTTTATGTACCGAAGTACAAACAACTGGAGAGTGGCAATAAAGAGTTTAGTGGATGTCCTCTTTTTCACAATAAACTGAGAATGATGAGGTTTATTTGAGTATTTGTTGCAAACTGCACTTAAACTGACTGCACAGCATCAAGACTGTATGTTGTTTTGAGATGGCATCAAATGCTACATTCTTTTTAAGAGCTTGTGTGGCATTTCAGCAGCACAGGAATCAAATCATTCCTATGATTCACAGTCATGCTCTTATCTTCATTCACTGTAGTCTCCTATTAAAACTGAAATGTCTTAATCATACATTAAAAATTGAGGAACGGCCAAATTTTAAAGTAATATTTGTTTCAAAGGATGCAATCACCAAATGCACAGTTACAATGACATCAGAATTTCACTGCCACTAAATACACCACTTTTTCCTTCTCCAACCACTTAGGCAGATAACATCCTTTCAAAAAACATGTCGGACTAGGAATCTACTGCCGCTGCAGCTATGTGATGCTGTACGGATACTGCCCCACAATGGTTTGAGCCAAATGGTAATGTCAGGATGCTAACATGCTAACAGGGACAATTCTAATTTGCTGATATTTAGCAAATGTAATACACAGTTGAGACTGAAGGCAACAAAATTCATTTTGCACAAATAATTGCTTTACAATTCATCCACTATATTCTAGTCCAATTTGAATTTATTTCCATCCCTAGAGCCATTTGCCTGATATCAAACTGAATTGTTAACTCGTCAGTTGGCTTGGTGGAGTGGGTGGATTTGAAAGTCTGGACTTGGGCAATAGAGCCATGCTAGCAGAGTGACTCTGACATGTCTAAAAAAGCAGTTTAAACAAAAAATAAAATTAGCTTGTGAAAGGCTGATATTTTGAAAGCAAAATTGTTCCACCCAGACACTCACATTTACACATTAAATGTAATTCAAAATGTAATTCTAGACATCATATCATTAATTGGTACCATATCAGTGTAACGTCTCTTTACCCAGATGAAAAGAATCTGGTCAATAGCAACACACTCTACTCAAGCTAAAGCAGATTGTCGATTATGGTTGCAAAGATGCTTGCACTTTTTTGTTTCTGAAACCAATCGGGCTTTAAATTTAGTTTAGCAAAACTGTGTATTCAGCTTAATATCTGGCAAATGGAATGGAAAAAGCAATGGACAAGCACAGCTCCCACTAACAAGAGTTTAATAGCATTTAGTGTTTAACAGTCACTGCAATCGCCTATTCAGTACTACTAAAATAAAGGTATTGTGAAGTAAACTGTTGTAAGCTTAAGCTACATGACCCAACTGACCTTGCAGGGATAATGCATCATTGCTGATATGGAGAGTATGAGAGTGGAGAAAATTCAATTTTGATTCAGCAGAGTAGTTTCAAGTGTTTTGGCCTAATGGAACCGGAGAGTTGTTGCATACAGAGGTCACCCTGGACTGGATATATTTCTTGTGTTGGCTGCAATCATGATCTCCTGGAAGGGATTTGTTCTGTACTTTCAAACTACTGGTAGATACAAAGCCAGTATTTCCCTGCTGTTTAATTGCCATGATGTGATCTTAACTCACAAAAATGCTGCATTGTCAGCATTCCCAATTTCTCAGGTTGCATAATTGCATGAAGACATTATAAGAAAATATAATGTTTAAAGTGCACTTAAAGTAATTCAGGTGGTAATCACATAATTACTCAAGTATTTTCACAACTTTAAATAAAAAGTCTGAATCCCATATGATTAAAATGAGAATACATTCATTAACATTTAACAAGATATTCAGCCAATCAGGCCACAGTCCAGTCTACCAGTCCACAAGGTTTACCTGATTGTACTGTAATAAAGACATTTCATATACGGATAAATTCAAACAAGACTGATTATTCTAAATGCTAACATTATTGTAATCACAATGCTAACATCACAGGCATGTTTATCATAACTTAAAGGATCCCCATATTTATTACATCCCACCTGGGGGAACCAAATTTTGTGGGAATCCATCCAATTGTGGGGACCGACTGATTCCTTTAGCCATGCCAGTAGCATAGCTAAATAGTTAATATTACATGTGTTGTTGTGGTTATACAATGTACTATGATATGATATGATTATAGAAAAAATACATTCACATTGATAAATAAAGACTAAATAATTATATTTAAAAAGCCAAGAACTTTATGAATGGAGAACACCACAGCTTCTGATTCTAAAAAACAAGAATCAAGTTTGAAAAGTGAAGACAAAATTGAAACTCAGTTTATATCATAACTGACTGAAACCTATCAATCTTGAGCCAAGGTCTCAACAAACCACTTGCCATTTCCACCCTGTGAGAGGGGAAAAAAGTCACTGCTGTGCTGCTTCCATGTTCTCATTCTCTTCCATTTTACCTCAAGGCCTCTGGACGTACCTCAACAAGACCTCATCAAACTCTGCAGCCCAGTTTACAAATTCTGTTAGGAGACAGAAAGAAAAATCCAATTCTCCACAGAGGTGTGGTACACTTTTTTCTTTTTTCATATATTATTTGAGACATGGCAGGAACAAAAATACAGAGAGAGTCAGACAGAGCAAAACTCCCAGCAATGTATACCTGGCTATGCTTTCTGAATTATTTATCTTCAGCAGCCCCTTTGAAGAAGGCTGAGTGTGTACTGAATGTCCCTTAACATGACAGCTGTATAGCAATACTCCAAGGTTGGTTTTCACAGCTCTTCTTTAATGCTCTGCTGGTTTGCCCTTTAATTTCACCTCTAGTGTTACTCTGCCTCAGTACCCATAAGAAATACAACTTGACCTGCAACAACTTTGTCAGATGAACCAATGACATGTTTTCAAAGGCAAGGTTTGTTGACAAAGGGTGGATTTGTTCAAGCTGAAATGTTTACGTTGTCTGTCTCAGATGTGCACCAGTGTGCTGGCAGAAAGACAATTCAACATGTGTTTTGTTTTAGAGACTTTTAAATTTATGAAAGTAATGTAAGTCTGAACTTCCTGGGGGAAACAACAAAAGTAGAATTGTCTCTAAGAGAAGTGTGCTATTTTGCATTGTACCAAATAACAAGATTAAAGGTCTGTTTAGACAGAAAGTGAAGCAAAATGTTTCCATGTATCATTTGTGCAAAACTGTGCTGTTGATGTTAATTCTCCCAAAATACCCAATGTACAACTATAGAAGTTAGCTGCAAGCTAGCTAGAAATGGTTGCTAAAACCGTGTGTATGGGAGTGTTTCTCTGTGTATGCCTGTTAAGCTCAGCTTCTGACAGATCTCTGAAGTCACTGGAAACTTCATTGTTTCTCTCCAGTCTCATTACCTTTTACTTTCATCTTTTTCTTTTTCTTTATGTTTATGAAGCAAATTCATAAAGCCCAGGATAAGAAGTTTTTCATTGTTGAAACTCACAGTCATGCCTTTGTCTCAGTTTATTCCACTCCAGGCAAATTTACTCCATTAAAACCTTTTTAGTTATTTGCTTACATATATACCACCTCATGTTCAGCCTGAACACATGGTCGGGGTCTATAGCCATGCTTGCAGCTCTGTGAGTATGTTACCACAGCAGTGCTTTAAGTCAAATGCCAATATCAGCTTACAGAGACAATGACATCATGATCATATTCAGCAAGTACACAAATTCTACTATAGTCACAGTTTAAACCAGAGAAACAGAAAATTTGACCTGACTATAACGCTAGATGAATTATAAGTTATTACCATTCATCCTGAGTGGAACATGAACATCTGTAGCAAATTTTATGGCAATCCATCCAAAAGTTGTTGAGACGTTTCACTAAACACGCATGTTGGAGCTAGAAGAAAAGTCAGGCAATCATCATCAGTAGATAGTAGTAGTATATTGCAGTATATCAGTAGTATATTGTATATATATTGTACAGATATATATATATTGTCATCCCTAGAACCTCTTTGTTAGTATGGATAAATGACCATTTTATATACATACTGCATAATGTTAACTTCCATGACAGAGTGATAGCATACATGTGGATTCTCTGCTTCATTTACCATGAGTTATTTCAAGGCTAGAGTAAGTATGGGAGAAATGTTTTATGAAAGTGTATTGCCCCATTGTGTAAAAACAGAATCTTACAAGCTTTGAATCAAACCTCCTGCATTCATTCCTTTTTTATTATTACCATCTCAGCAGCAAATAAACTCCAGACACACCATTGCCATGTCTACCTGTCCATGCTGTAATGAAGTGAAACCTTGCAACCTCTATATAAAATGCACTCTGTGTCCCGTTATTGCCTGTAGGGAGTTGAAAGCATCCCGTTTTTTTTTCTTTGATTTTTTTTTTTTTTTTTTTTGGACTCTTGTTTTCTGATTGGGGGCTGTATAGCTGTTCGTAGCCATCCTTAACCCCAGCTGACAGAGACAGGATAGAATGGGTGGGGCTCAGCTGAAGAGAAGCCAGATCTGCAAGCAATTTTCATCAACCTGCACTGTTTAAACAGAACTTGTGTGTCCAAGCAGTCAAATAAACAATGTGAAAGCAATAGAGGGGAGTTGCCGTCTTTTGATGCATCTTATAGTGGCATATGGTGTAATTTTATTGTATTATATGTCTGAATGAAAGCAGTGTATTTGGATACAAAACCGAGCCATAAACAAGTCAGTTGAATATGTCATATATTGTTGTTTGGAATGCAACATGAAATAAATGAAGAAGAGTTATTGTTTTAGCGAGACTGATACTTATTCAAATCAGGCCCAATCATGAAAGCCTTAAGCTTGGTTACTCCCTAAATTCAGAGCAATGAAGAAGCCTTTTTTTAAGCAGTGTGGTGGAATTCAGCAACATAAGGTCTGGTTTGGGATACCAATATTATTCAAATGAGTACTACAGCCTGCTTGCACTGATAACATATGGTGCTTCAGACAAGCACTGCCATATGGACCCATATGGTCGTCATTCCAGACATAATGACAACACAACCAAATTTAGGGTCATTTCTGAGTGTATTTGCTTCTGAAGGGGAGACTGTCTGTGAATTTGGCTCTGTGTCACATAGTCTAGCCAATCTGTGATGGCTGGCAGCAGAAGCAAAGAAGATTGACTCAGGCTGATCAAAGCGACAGAACAATGACAAGCATGAGCCACAAAGGGGAGCAGTGCCATACAGTAGGGATGCTTGGCATGCTGCAAGTAAGGCAAATAAACAACACAAGCAATCATCAAAATACTTTGCATACACAATCAAGTACAAAATAGTGATAGGGATTGGTACCAAAATTCAATCAACTCCTGGACCCAAACATGACCATATAAATACAGCCTTGATTGCCCATCATCTGGAAGTTGGAACCAATTGGACCCTGGCAGAGTCAAGTGCGCAATTTTCTCTCTCAAGCTATGTAATTGTGGGCCTCTTAAATCACCTTTCCACGAATGAGCAGTTCTTGGTGAGATGGAGAAAATAACACAATTTATAACCTGTCCAGTAATCACTGCTTTGCATATAAAGAAGGGATGGGCTGCATAAGCCTTTGGTTATGACGCCGGGACTGAATGACCATAAACCAGTGCCGGACAGATGAAGAATCTTTGAGTTTTGACATGGCTGTCAAAAACTTTCTCAAGTGTCACATTTAAAATAAATATGTGTGCTCACTGCAATGTGGGCATGGGAGGATGAAGATTCACTCATTTACTTTCCAATATTTTCCCTCCTTTCCTCTCTCTCCCTCTCACTCTTTCCTTATTCCATGATACTGGCAGTGCTTCAGGCTTGAGACTCAATTCCTCAGCCACTGAATAGACAGCAATTGCACAGAGTTAACTCAATTGAGAACATAGTGCAGTGAAGGCTCTTGAATAGATTGAGGCATCGACTTAAATGCAGTGTCATTCATGTCACACACAATTTTATTCCATTTCATTCAAAGCACTTAAAAACAGGATGTTTTAGAAGCAAACCACAAACATTATAGTCTAACCAGCAAATGCCAAAAAATGCATTTAACTTTACTGATGACCATCTGATAGGTACAAGAAACTGCACATTCATGGAGTCATTTTAGTCTAGTCTTCACCTTTTATAATTATAGGGGATTTATCATTAACCTTTTCTTTTAACAGAGAAACAACCAATAAAGACAAGCCAAATGAAAGGCTAAATCCAGCTTTGTAATTCTGAATTTTATTTTGCACTCTGCTGACATGATGGCATTTATAATGAATTCATAATAAATATTTTGAAGTGTGTGGCGAGAGTGTTTGTCCCAAGGCAAAATCGTCCATGTATTTGAGACCATTTGCTCACAGGGAATCTAAAGTCAAATTTCTATTAAATGTATCATTCCCTTTCATGAAAGTGTCTAATAAAGTATCATACAAACCTAATGCAGATTCATTTTAATTCATCCCCTGTGATTATGCACTATATAATATAATATACGTCATATCATAGTACAATTCAATTTCAAAAGACACAATATAGTCATCAGCCCGAGCAACGTAGTGCAACTATAAAAGCACTGATAAGAGCGAGATAAGAGAAAAATGTGCCTTTCTCTTAAAGTGAGTGCAGTGAGTGGTCTTAACACATACCAGGTTTAAGTAATTCTTTTTCTTCCAAGTATCTGAACAAAAACATCCATCGCGTTATTAATATCAGGGCTCTGAATAGATCATTAGGAAGCCAACACCCTCAGAGGTCAATTTCATTGTTGGCATTTTCCTTTAGACAAGACAAGGTAAGATAAGATAAGATAAGATAAGATAAGATAAGATAAGATAAGATAAGATAAGTCTTTATTCGCCCCACAGAGGGGAAATTCTCGCATTAATAAGTTTTGATAAGAAATTAGCAAGTATCTACCAGTCAGATGTGGATACTTGTACTCTCTATTGGCAAATTAAGCTGCTGCACTTGATCAATAGAAACAAAGTCATTGCTACAATGAGTACTTAGTATTTTGACATTTAAAGTATTAAAAGTATAGCAAACAATATTTCTTTTCTTCTCAAGTTTACCAGTAAGTACGGTATGCAAATGTGCAGTGCATGTACAATACCTGTACCATGATCCTGAATTATTATTTACACCTGTGCTTTCCCTACGCACATGTGTAATGTCATCCATTATAATCCATAAACAAACAAAAAATATGTTAAAAATATTTTTAACATGTGCACTATGTCGGTAGATCCCACTAATTTTTAATTAATTAACAGATTTGCAGTTCTTTGAAACAGAACTTAAAGTAGGACCAAAAAAAGAAAATAAGAACAATAAATTTCTTATATTCTGACCAATACATTACTCATGATAAATGCTGTTCACAAATTTATAATGAACCATCAGTGTTCAAGTCATTTTAAATAAGGATTAGTTTGTATTTATTGCGTGCCTTCTGCCTAGATTTAAAAAAGATTTCAGCATTCATCAGTAGTCAACTTGGAAGGGGAAAGAAGCCTTAATGTTCGATTACTTCTGGCTCAAATAGAATTTATAAGTTGGTGCCTGTGACAGTAAAAAAAATCATAAGGGGCAGAAAATATAAGTTGACAGGCCATAACTTTAACATTGCTTTTTGCTGTTGGAGCTTGTTACTCTCTCAAAGCGTGGGCTGAGGAGCACAGGCAACATATCAAACTTAATTACCTTTCAGGTTGCCTCATCAAGTCAGAGCTTCAATGAAGACAGATTGTACCTGTTCCCGCAGAACCTTAAAAGCCACAAACGCCACATGGCTCTTTCTCTAATCTTAGCATCCTTTTTGAATTATTCCCCTCTAGCTATCATGAACCCTTAACAGGAAAGTGTGTTTTATTGAATAGCATTTCATCTATGAGTCCCATTCCTCATCTTAATATACAGATGAGACCTCTAAGTCTTAAGGTAAAGCTACACCACAAGGTTGCAATTTAGATTACTTCTGAGGAATAACAACATGTTTACCATGTACTTCCATGGTAATCTGTCAGTTTTATGTTCTAAGTGCCAGTTGCTTTCCTATTTTATTGGGTATTACTTTTGTTTTATGGAGCAATTTTCACATCCTGCCCTTGATGATAGTGGCCTCAGTCTCTGTTAGCACCAGCAGACCAGGCCTACTGATGAACACACAGCACGAACGGGTGATTATGGAGTGCTAAACTAATGATTGCCGATGAGAAGCTGTTCTCACCACAGAGGGAATTCATTTCTCTGTCACTAGGAGTTAATGGCTCCTTTTAAGGAGATGAAATCTGGTCACCAGGGAAAGCCATCCTGAAAGACTGCAAGTAGCTTATTCCATTTGTCTAAAGTCCTTTTTCTGTAATACCAGTGTAGACAGGCAGAGTGTACTTCGAATATATAGCTATCGAATATGACGCACGCATTGGTGTGCATGTAATTCTGATATCAGATCTGTCTTCATTACCTGTATGGGACCTTACTGGACATGTCAGATTAAAGTAGGATACTGTAGGGACTAATAGGCATGTCACCTGTGAGTGATCTCTGCTCATCATTCCAGTGTCCTAGATGTTTGCTGCCATGTCTAAAGGGGTGCAAGAGGCCAAACAAATGAGGGATGGAGTAACAGGAAGCAGTCTTTATAAGACACTCAGTGGTGGACCCAGTTCTCTGTCCATGCATCAGGAGGTCCTTAACCTCCTGTTTGTAGCTTTTCATTATTAATGTAACACTGAGGTATGGACTCATTCCGAGCTCTGATCCGCCTCGGCCAATTTAGACATCTAAATGGCAATGCCACGAACACATTTGCTGTATACAGTACTGGGTGAACAGTTATGAATGATTTAAGCGTGTAGAGTGAATCGGTAAAGCAGTGCAGCTGTATCCGGGCGCTTCCAGCTGTTCCCCATTACACCTCAGCTCTATTCTTCACTATAAACTCCATATAAGCTTACAACTTCTGTAGACCTCTTCCTCCTTATTCTGTTGGAGCTGAATGGAAAGTGTCTTCCTCCCCCAAAATACCTGTATAACTGGGTATTATATCTCCTGCTAAAAATACACTGCGACAGTGTGAAAATATTTCACTATAACTGTGAAGTTATCTTAGCTGATGATAGCTGAGAGCAAGCTGATAATTACGGTGATGCAGTCACTACAGAAATCTCACTTTCTCTACATTTAGTTTAATGACTGACACACTCTGGCAGTAGACCAGTGAGGAAATATCGCTAAAATGTTCTGCTGTTGTGTTAACTGCTGGAGGGCACATTAAAGAGGTCTGGTAACTGGCTGATTGAGGGACAATAGAGTTTGGTTTCACACTCTACTAATTTGATGTGACTGAAAAAACATTCAGGAAATAATCGCCTGGATGAAAAGAAAATCATGAAAGTGTGCCTCAACAGTCAGACTCCTTGTTCATAGATGCTCATATTTTCCTTTTCAAAAGTACATTAGCCAATAAGTGCTGGCAGCATATCTACAATGGATACATTATTTGATCTCTAATTACTGTTTGTCCAGAGAATGTTTTTGTATTTGGAGTTAAAATTGGTTGGTATAATACTAGCACTTACTAAAAATTAGTACTCATGTGGCTGAACTACTGAAACTGTAGCTTTACTGAAGAGCTAATCAGTTTACAACATGCATTTTCAGATGAATTATTCTTTGCTGTTTATAAAATGTATATTAATAACCAACTTGTGATTGATAAATATTACTTTAACTATAAAGCCTCTGGGCTCCAATATGTTGCATAAACTATAAATATTATATCAAAATCAATGTCAATATCAGAAGTAACCATCATGGCGGCCAGTTTATTCTGAATTCCATCTAGGCTTTCTATACATCATGGTCAACTATGTTTTGTTTATTTTTTTTCTAAAATGAGTTTCTCTTTTGGTGAGCATTGCATTGAGACTTGATTTTTATTCATCATTGGACTGAACTGGAATTGAATGAATTAAACTTTGCAAACAACGGAAAAACAGGCATTTTACACACTTGTCATTTGTACAGTTTGCATCTGAATTCCAGTACAAACACATATATTACTGAAGTTAAACAAAGATAGTTGCTTTTCAGTCTTAATGAGAATTCACAAGTTTTGATACACATGTAGTACATCATAAGTTAAAAATGCAAATGTAAGATGAAATTGCCTCTGATTGTAAGAATTACATGAACCTGTCTAAATTATCTGCTTTAAACATGCGCAGCGTAATCAAAAATTCCTATTCATCTGCTACACTTGATGCCAAGAATGTCCTTTTACACATACAGTATATTTATGATCTGCTGTCAACACGTTCATCTGACAGATGGTTGGTGCACCTCACATAGCTCTCTTTACACTTACTGACGGTGCCAGACATGAAATCAATATATTATCAAATCAAGTTCATGTGAAGGAGGCACACCACTTTGGCTGAATCCAAATGTTGCCATCCTGTGCTGATTTCTTGCTGCTGACGGTTTGTTTTCCTCAAATAATTACAGATCTTACAATTCTCCATTAGGTAGGATGACATTCCATCATTGTCACTTTGTCATGTCAAAGCACTATGTTGATCCAGACCAAAGATAGGTGGTTTGTCAAATGCTGAATGCTTTGATAAATGACTTGACTATGCCTGTACATTCCTTGGAAGTCAGGGAAATGCAGGATAATATTTTCACGGTGTTTGGTGATGACGTGGGGCCTAAAATGGGTGGTTTGGACTTGAAATAAGATGAGAATAATTAGAGTTTACACATCTGGTATACACTTCATCCATTCTCTATGACTCTGTTTATACCCATAAGTGAGTGGAATCAACAGCTGCAATATCACTTGAAATACCTGCTATATGCCACATCTCTGTGTAAATAAATGGAAACCAGTTAACCACTGCAGTTTCAATAGCTTGATAGCATGCAAGTTCTTTTTTATGCGCACTGTGTTTGAAGGTTATCCTCCTATTATCACCCTATAGTGGCTGTTACTGTATAAGTGAGATTGGGGCACATGCAGGTTTCTTATGAAATATATTACTAGTCTCTCTTGTGATACAAACATTTACATGTTCTTTCCAAGACATCTGGCTGTAGTGAGCAGAGAAAATAAACTATGGTGAGCTCTTGTGAGTCATGCACTGTATGTGCAGCCGTAGTTCTGCATCAATCACCATTGTCCCTCTCTCAACAAGCAAGATTTAAGCAAAAAAGAAGAGTAGGGAAGAGAAAAAGAGTGGGGAAATGTGTTGCTGTGAAATTTGGCATGACATTATTAAAGTGGCCTTCTGGTCTGCACAGAAAGCGCTTTCAAAACATGATTTGCCTTCAAAATGTGTGAATTAAACGGAATTTCAAGCAGCTTGCAACGAAATGCCAATCAAAGAAAGTCTATGCCCACAAGCTCAACAGAGAAAGTAAAACGAACTACATTTAGCAGAAGTCAATATAATAATCTCCTAAGTTACTTAAAAGTTTACTTACAAGCTATGTCACACACAAGGGGCAGTAAATGTACTATGTGAATGTCATATTTTCATTTCTAAAAAGGTGTTTTAATACAACTATATTTAATCGCTGTTTGTTTTTATTGCTACCTCCAGAAATACTGCACAGTTTGGCTCACAATTCGTTCTCATATTTCCTTTTTATCACAACCACAGCTTATGACCTCAGCTCTGATTTGTGCTCCAGGGGGTCTTTAGAGAAACCTCAGTAAGCATTACTCTGTGTCAGACTGCCTGTGCCCATCTGGGCAGATATAGCAGAGATAATATTTTCATGTAAAATGGGTATTTTACAGTACTTCTCCTAAGCAAGAGACCACTGTGAAAATGCAATAAACACTGATCTCTTAATTGGAAGGATTTTTCTGTTCACACTGGAGCAAAGCGATACTGACAATTAAAATAACATTGCAGGACAAAATTATGCATTTACTTTGTAATGTTTTTTGTTCCTTGTCTTTATTGCTTAGATGACATTTACTTGTTTTGTACAATGAAAACACATTGCCCTGAACAGTATATTTACCTAACTGTATAAACTGTGGACCGATAGGCTACCTTCAGTTACTACTGACTACACTGTACAACATTTCCTACACTGCACTGTATGCTCTTTGAGGTAGACTTCTAGTTTTCTTTTTCAATTTCATGTGCTGAAATCTGAGATGAACTACTTTGAGACTGGATTTGTTCCAGACTTATCATTTTCCAGAAGTCTGAAGAATAAATTGAGTTAAGCAGCTGTGAGAGAAAATATTTTTTTATGTTTATTCTGCCATGTTATTAGTGATATTGGAATAGCAATAATACCAAATTTTCTTTTGCTGTAATTACCTGTGTCTCGTGCTCAAAAAAGTAATGTGCCCAAAAATTTTCATTTGCCACTAATAGAATTCAGTTGGACTTTTTACCTGTAAGTGGCAGGCAGTGGACAAGAAGACAACTTTAGATAACTTGTGTTTCTCTCTCCTTCCTGTTTCTTCCTTTCAATTACTCTCTCTGTCTTGATTGTTGTTTTGCTTTTTGTTGTTGTCGTTGTTTTTCATTCGACTAAGTCCTGTATGATGTCCCTAAATTTTATTCCATTTATTTATTTTATTTATACCACAGTAACATCGAAAGGGCTATTAAGGCAGATCACACACACACTTCTTTGCCCTAAATTTATAAACTTTTACTGGGGTATGGGTGAATATCTGTTATTAAATCACCCTGACTGGGATTTCCAAAAATTTTGATTGAAACCTCCATACTGTCCAACAAAGTCACAATTTTTTAAACAACAATAAAATTGTATTCGGTGTCTTTCACAGTATGGCAAATACCAAGTCCTGATTCAGTATCAATACTGACAGGAAGTTTAAGCAAGTTTAAAGAGTGAGGCACCTTGAAATTCAATTGTACTTAATAAGCCTTTATGTAAAGAATTTCCAAAGTTATAATGTCCTCCACTGAGCTCATGGTCAACATGACGGTAAATGTTTGATAGTCTGATCAGGCGTTTTCTATACGAACCCTTTGTAGTCCTATTCCATAATTCATACCTTCAATACTGTAGTATATGTTCTGAAAGGACTGTCCACACTCATTAAATTGAAAAGCACCTCTCCTTTAAGATCATGAAGAGGCATCTCAGATGCTCAGATCCCAAAAAAAGAGGAACAAGATATGATACATTATTTAAGAGTATCGATCACTTTTATCAAATCGATGGGATGGCAGGAAAAAAAATAGCTGCTTGTATGAAAGTCACGGTTGGCTCACGGTATTTTCTGTTTGAAGTGTTTCAGCCTTTCAAGACAACATAAGCAGATCAAAGAGGAACCAGGGCTGCTAAGATAGAGGGGGAGGTATGTGTGGGTGAATGGAGGAATTCCTCCAAAAGGGAATGGCCCCAGTCCATATCACAGTGCCAGAGGGGGAAGATATGTAGAAGTTCACTGTACTTACGTCTCAGCAGACAGTACTTTTCTGATATGTATGCAAACAACTTTGTGCAATGGCATTGATGGGCTTTCTTGTTGTCATCTATTTGCTCAATTCAAGCAAGTCATGGTTGTATAGTTAAAAGCCCATTGCTGCACTGCATACACAGGGCTTGTAGTACGTGTTTGCTGAAAATGGATGGCAAATTAGAGCTGGCGGTCCGCAAACAACTCCAGCAGATGACCTGAAGGCATGATATATACTCACAATTAGCAATTTTGGCAAGAGGCAAGTCCAGAGAAAATGCTAGTTGAACTGCAGGAAAATATCAGCTACATGTACAAATTGAAGATGTAACATAGTAAGGAGTTGTAAACAAAGCACCCAGCAATTTGTACATTTTAATTTCGGATCCATCATGTTAACCTTTCCACAATGCATGCATATGTTCAGATTACATGTATATGAGCTGACATTCTTACAAAGAGGACAAAGAGGAAGGGACATTTCTAGCATAAAACCAGGTGCGACAGTTGACCAGTGAGAGATCACTGTTCGCAACCACCTAAACTGACAAAACTGGATAATTTTAGTCACCACCTGTGCCTTTGGCTGCTGTCTTGGTGACAACAGAAGCTGACCAGACCAGGCAAGAAATGAACCTGGAATATTATTTTTGAATGGCTCTCTTATCCTCTTATCACGTATCTGCAACGTAGCCTAGACTAATGTTAGATTTATGGCATGACTCTAAATTCATGGCCAACCCTCTCACAAGCTAAATACCACTGTAAGCTAACTTTAACTCACCCCACGGCTTTGACCCGCCAACACACACACACACGTTGGTGTTAGATTCATATTCAGGATAGCTGCATGCTGGTTATACTGTTGTTTACCTGCTACCTGCTGCTGCACACGCACACTGTTCTTCCAACACTTCCCCCGTTCTTATGAATCTAAATTAATGCACTGCAGTTTTTTTGTTGACAGTTTAACAGTTTAAGTTTGAATTTGCACCACTAACACATATAACATTACAGAAACAAACTGTTTCAACCATCTATTCATTATGCCTTTTTTGTTGACTCTGTTCCAATTAGTTTGGACTTTAAAACTAGCACTTTGATCTTAAATATACTGAAGATCACCATCACACCTATTTATAACTTTATGTCTTTAGTTTCCTCCTAAACACTGATATGTGGGTTTATATCCTCAAATCATAATTTCTGTCTTTTTAACTTAGGCTTAGCTACTTCACTCTAATCTTTCTTTAACTCCTTATAACTGTATTACCCCCAGTTGGGAATCACTGCTCAGTAGAGACTTTCCTTTATTTGAACCCAGCAAGGACTAGGTATATTAGACCACATGTAGTTTATCTGGCAGTTAAAATTTATTGAGGATAAGTCTACTCTCTCTGTTCATTGACATTAAAGTATCTTCAATCACCATCCTGCCAAAGTATAATAACCTAGTTCTGATATATGAGGTTTAAAAGCAAAAAGAACACTCAGTACTTTGCCTTACATCACATCAGAGCAGCTTCATCAAGAACTTGCCAGGCAGCCCTTTTGACATGAACAATAAATATTTTCATGTTAAGGTTACAGATATAAATGTTCTATTTAACACCATATTCATATCACTGGTCTGGATATTTGACATTATTTTTTAATATAGTTTGTCTCTATTTTCAATGGAACCAAGGCTGTATCTTAGATTCAGTTACACAAGAATTATCACATACTTTTATTTTTGTAATATAATCAAGCACTCATTTTTATAAGAGAGAGTAATAATTTATTTCTGCTTCTAATGGCCTATACATCATTGGCAGGGTGTATATTTCATTTTCCTGAAGCATGAAGGCGAATAGAAATCTTAATGATTTGTCCTTGCTAGCATAATTTTAATTATGGATTTTCCTCTACATGATCGATTTGGAGAAAGCCATAGTAATACAAGTTGTACATTCTACTGTATTAAATATTTGATATCCATTAAATTTTTATGATTAATGTTCTGGAAAGAATCAGTTTCTCTAAGCCGCTTTATTGCAGACTAAATTAGGGGTTTTACTCCCTTAGTAAAAGATATAGCCATATATTGCAACAAAGCTTTGCCTGTCATGAGAAATAGAGCAATTTCATATTGATTATCACAGAATTTTAAATTGAGAGAAACAGCCCTCAAAAGGAAGATTTTAACGGTAACGTAGAGAATTGGATTTCACAATAGATTGCACACTGTTTTACTCCTCAGTGCGACTGATTTTACTTTTCAATGTATTGCTTTTAATTTGAGACTGGGTGTGCTGAGCTCTCACATGCTTGTAGTATGTTCTATATGTATGTACAAAAGTATGTACAATTTTGTATAATTTAGCAGCAATTCAAACAGGGTAATTTGACATTTTTTCGCTGTAATGAATTTGTACCTGGTACAGCCTTTTCAAAATACATCAAATGATACAGCAAATGATCCAGGATGTTTTTTTTCCCTTCATAAACAAGCGTCATAGCATTTGCTTATGAATGTACCATTAGTGATTTAATGCACCTGTCCCTTTTGACGTTCACCATTTGGGGAGACCCATCATGCATTCATAGAGAGAGGCAATCTAGGCTAACTAGAGTCCTCTTAGCCAAGGTTGGCATTATTTCCCACAAACGGTCACTTTTATGGCTTTTATTTTAATTAAATAATGCCCTAAAAAATGACATGCATTTTCCCTTTTCCGTCCCGCCTTTTCATAATCATCACAATTTAATGTACAAGTTGCTTTGCTTATGGAAGTATGTTATCCTTTATTATGCTATTCATTACATATATGACAAATGATAAAGAATCACAGGAGAGGTAATGATGTAACTAAACTAAACAAGCTAGATTAACTCCAGCCTCCAAAATCACATTTCATCCACCGAGCAGGTACAGTGTCGCACATAGTCTGATCTTTTCCAAAGTGTCCTGATTGTGTATCTGATCAGAGAGGACCACAGTGCCCTCCTATCTCTGAACATAGAGGTGTTGGAGGGCAACACTGTGCATGGGGAGATATGGGAAGAGGCAACAACAGGAGAATAATGAGCCACCAAACCATGACACCTGAGCTTTGTAAATCCAGATGATTCTCATTCCAATTCAAAGGAAAATGGTCCTCTTGAAGCTAACTTTCATTTCCCAGGATAGAATGGTGTGAAGCTCATCACCTAAAAAATTACAGGTATCACACTCTCCACTGTGCAACTTACACACCTTCTTCTGTCAATCAGAATGCAGCAGAATGCAGCACCTATATTAAATTCAACAGAGGAGTGTGTCCTAGAGGGTCGGGGTTGTTGATAAAAAAATGTCTCAATAAAGTAGATAAAATCTAACTTGCCTCAGTCGATAAGTAGTCTCAAATGTCATATTCTACAATTTTCACGTACAGCCACAGTACTATGTTTCTAGAGAAAGAAAGAGGGGATTCTACACAGCTCTATTCATCAAACCACTGTCATTTATGGGTAATGGAATAAAAGTGAACAGTTCTTAAATTCACCTTTGAAGCGTTCACATCTTTGTGCTTATTAACTGTCTCACTTATGTAACTGTTCTACTGGGAATAGCTATGGCACGTTGCTCTCATTTTGGGATTGCTGCAACACATTTGACGTGGAGCTATAATTCTCAATGTCACTGAGTTCTCACTGTTCTGTTGAGCCCAGACAGCAGAGCAAAAACACTGTTTTCCTTTTCCCTTCATTGTAGATCTAGGTATCTGGTGAGGACAAGATACAGTAAATGGTTTACTCCTCCTCACAGCTCCAATCTGAGTCAAATAAACAGAATGCTCTGTGTAAAAGCGCATATATATCAAACATATATCATACAACAGCAATCCTTCTGTATCTGCAAATCAAAGAAAAAGCAATACACTGAAGGTTGTTTCTGCCACAATTCCCACAACAAGAAAATAAGCAAGAAGTGTTTCTTGAGGGGAGTAATTGTCACTTCATCTTTAGCCCTCAGCATCTCTGACAAAATATTTATCTCACCGTGGCACAAGCAGTATTATGGGCTGGGGCATAGACATAAATTGCATTTTTATGCTGTTCTATTGAAAGGGGTGGGTAGGGACTAAAATGCTATTTCAGAAAATCTTACTCTGCTACATTTACTGCTTACTTGGGATTTCTCTCTAGTTCTGCCTCTTAATATTGCTCCCACATGACACCCTCCATGCAACATTCTGCTATCTGCAAGTTCATTATCATCAATAAGTCAAGTATATTCTATCTTTCATCATCATATCATGCATTCCAGCCGCAGCACCTTTTTTTTTGCAATGTAAACCAATTTATTTCTCTCCTCTGTTGCAGATAGTATTAAACAATGCCCTAAGAGTAGAGGCTGTCTGAATGGGAATGATTTATTACAAAGAGAGTAGTCTGTGCGTCGGTTTGCAGAGCTCTGCAGTGTAAAATAACCTCATTTATATTCTATATTGCTCAGGCTGCCTCACTTAATATTCCTGTCAGCACTCTTATGCCATGCCTTCTGTTGGCTTTGGCTGCAATAAAGCCACTACCTTTGAAAAGTGTACAAACAATATTTAACACATTTCATCAGATTAGAGCAATGAAGCAGGAACACCTTTAATACAAAACAAAAAGGTCAAGTGAGCGATGGAGCTCATTGTGTGACGACACATTTGCATCACTGTGCTGCAGGCATCAGGATCATTAAAAATAAGATATGTGACAGAATGACACCTGCCATCATGCTGTGTGTATGTATTCTCACAGGAGCTCAGAGCACATAAGAAGTAAACATAATCATAACTAAATAAGCTGATGACACTACCTATTATGAAACCACAACATGACAGTTTTTGTCCTGTAATGACAAACATTCAGATTCTGTAATTTCACCTAATTGACTCATAACCCAAAGAGAAAAGCTAGCTTTCAGTATGATTTAGTAAATTACTCATAAAATTATTTCTGGTCATTTCATAAATGCAACTAGTATAATGGCTTCCATATTTTAAACTCTTCAGCTAAGTCCAGTGTGCAGAAACGGGTAAAAAATTAATGTCAGTTAATATCTTTTGCTCAAATCTGTGCTCTGCAAAACCTTGAAAAAAATGTTGTGTTTAATTATTAGCAATGCTTTTTGAAGAATTACCAACAGTAAACAGGATCAGATAGATAGATACTTTATTGATCCCGAGGGAAATTCAAGATCATAGCCCAACATGCATTTCGTTCAGACTATCATAATATATTAATTAAATAGTTTCGTACTGCAGTGTGGTTTTCAGCATACATGTTCTTTTTACATTACCATACACCATACATACCATACACACACACACACACACACACACACACACATATACTGCTAAATGGCTATTTTAAATTATATAACCTTTTTGTTTACCTAAAGTGACAACAACAAAAAACCTGTATCTTGAAAAACAAAATGTTTTGGTAAAAAATATGTATACAGGGAACAACACAGATGAAATCGTGTGGCAAGTAAGAGCAAGCATGTAAATTTACTAAACAAATGCTGGAAAGACTGCTCCAGTAGCAGTCCAGTAGGATCAAGGCCTTAGCTAAACACAGCACTGAGAGCTTCACATTGAGTTTTTTGAAATAATTCAAAAACTACCATGAGTGGTTAGCTCTTTTCATCTTCAAATCATTCACTAACTTCAAGAACCTCGGGCTGTGAGGTGTATGGAATCCTTTCAGCCTATTCAGCTGAGACCTTGGGTGCAGATTGCTAAAACTGTTCATGTAACAGTAAAGAGAACAGAAATGTGAGAATGTGAGTATTTTACCCAGAACATGGCTATGAAAGCTTCAGACCAAAATTCAGTTAGGCACAATAAAGTTTCGATATCACTATCAAACTCTGTAAAATGTGCATACATTTGTTCTAACAAATGAAATGAAGTGTTGTTGTTTCTAAGCTTATTTCTGTTCAGAGTTGGTTGTCATTAGTTGTTCACTGTCACCTTTTGTCCACTCAATGTAGACTCTTTACACAGCCATGGCACACTTTATTAGGTTTCATCTGAGGACATCACAGACTGTGATTGATTGACATCTGTCTGATCTTCCCATTAGTTTTGCTGCACTCAAAGTTGAAGAGAGTCACATATTTGTCATTTTTATTGATTCATGAAACTTCAAGTCTAATTCCTATTTCCTATTAGTCACAAGTAGTAGAAGTAGCTTGCAAGTCTTGGCTTTCAAGAGGTGATTTCAAAATAAACAGCACCCATTCATGGTATTTCTTCCCTTGACCTGGGACATGCTGTGTTTACTAACAAGTTTCCAACCCTACCTAACTAATGTGTTGGATTATTACAACAGGACTAGAACCAAGTTAACTTAACTCAGATGAGTTTCCCAATTTGTTATTACCTGAAGGCAGGTCGATTTCATAGCACCAGATTAATTAGGCTTAATTTTTCATTAAAAATAAAATGCTGTTTCCAAAAACATTATTTGCATGTCTGTTAATGTAAAGCTGTAAAGTAACAGGAGCATAATCTGAACGTTGTACTTCAAAAACGATGACATATTCTATTAAATGAAACTAGCAATAATGCTAAAAGACATGAAATATTCTCTGAAAGAGGAAGTGAAAGAAAAATAGTGTGATGACCTGCTTGCTAGGTGACGTTTCCTGAGAGAGGCAGCTGTGCCATCAGCAGTACAATGCCACACCTTTGGGCAACACAAGAGACTTTTATTCAACCATACACTTCACACAAGCCACTCAAGACAAGCAAAAAAGGAGTATGCAGCCATTAAAAACTGGTCGATTCTCAGGTCCTGCCCTCTTCACAATGTGTTCAAGAAGGCCAAACCAAGCGCATGATTTTTGTTTAGGTCTTTGGTAGAGATCTCTTATGGAGGGAAACAAAGGGCCAATACAGTAACCGGTTTGCTCCTTTTCTCCCTCCCTCCCCCCAACCCAAACCCACCCCTTTCCACAACACTCCTCAGAGTGGTCTCACATTTAGCATCATAATAAAGCCTTTTTAATTGACATCGATGAAGATATGAGGAGAAAACCAAGTGCCCTGGGGAAAGATTTTGTGTTTGCCTGGACCTGATGTAGTGAATGTGTTTTGTTAATCAGATGTGAACACATGGCTGATGAGCAGGGCCCCTCTGCTAATTGGCACTGTTTGTCTGCTGTTGGTTGTGTTCCTTCAAGGACCAAGCAGCTTCCAGGGACCAAGCAGTATTCAGGGTACTGCTTTGTGCTCCCAGAAGTGATGCCACACAATTAGGGAGAGGGACCCAGGACCCGTCTATTTACTTAACGAGAGGAACTTTCTCTCAGCGCTTAGCAGAACTCAACCTCTCAACATCCCTGAAGCACATCTTTTCACAGCTGATAGCTGGAGATGTATTTCTATCAGATATGATTGGTTGAGCTGTAACAAAAATTGTAATTGACATCATTTTGTGACACTGCACCAAAGGTTTTCATCTTTGTAAATGATTTAATCTGTTTTTATCTATAATTGGCAACTCTGGGTAGCATAGATATAACAGCCCTTTGAATGCTTTGAATCCATGATTAAAATTTGATAGAAAAGCAGACAAATCATCAGATTTCAGTTAATTATTGATATTATTTGCTTTATCTTATCAGTTTAATTTGAGTGAGATGTTGTTGCCTTTCAAAAGTCTCTCTGATAATGTTTAAATGCTTATAAAATACTTAATAGGAATTTCAAATCTGATAAATTTAGAGATACACTTTGCATTAATTGGCGAAGCAGTAGGGAGCAGAACAATGACAGAAGCAGAAGGTATCTAAATACATATAAAAACAACTATCACCTCAGGTCTAAAAGACACAAATATACTTATATTCAGCTGGGAAACTCTGTTCTTACTTCTTATTTTTGGACAATGCAAAAAGAATGTCTGTAAAGCTCTACCAAGCACAGTCATTAAAATGACAGCTAACCCTAAAACACATAAGATAAATGAAAGTAAAACCCTAAATTAATGAGTGGAGAAACATAATGAATGCAGCCGCTTCCATACAGAACTCAAGGATTCACTGAACGTTTAGATGCACTGAAACTCTAATCACAAAAGGAAAGATAGAGCAATATCACATAGACTAGAATGCTGCAAATTTCATACATAAAGTGAAAACTGTCACTGCGGCACTCACATGTGGCCACTGGTATTCTAGTGTTTGTTACTCATTGATATTGATTAGACAGCCTTGGCTCCTTTGCTTTGAAAGCAATTTCCTGTTCATGTCCACAAATTAAGATTAGACTGGACAAGACAAGTTCATATGAGAAATTTATGGTGCATTAATTTACTCTTATATCATTATATCTGCTTTGTCTCTATATTAATGCTAATTGTTGCTCAAAGAATAAGTCATGCTAGATTAATGTAAAATGCATGATGAAGCTTAATGCGCAAGAGATGCATTAGCCCCCACTTCATTGGTTAGCATGTGCTGCCAGTTATGTTTGCTAATTAATTAAAGCATGTTAACTGTGTTTGTTTGTGTTAGCAGATTGTCTCTGCTATACCGCACTGCACACTATAAAAACCAAAGTGTAAAGCAGTCAACTTAATATTTGAACTTGAAATTCAAAAGGACAACAACATTCTCTAACCTTTGACTTTCATTAGCTTAAACATTGTCCCCCAAGAGTTTAACTTTAACTTTTCTGCTGAAACATTATCTGTTTTGACCTTAAGATTGCTATTAATATGTATATTTTGAAATTGAAGTCCAGTTTTAAAACTGTTTTCATAAAGATCAGAACAAAACAAAACAAAAAAACATTTTCCTGATGGATATAGTGGGTAAATGTTCTGATGTTCTGACTTGGTGTATGTGTGTTACTCCTGTGCACAGTCAGTGCACTGGCAGGATTGTCATGACCTTTGGAGCCACCAGTTTGTGCATTTGATAATATATACTGGTTGGCTACTTACTTAAATAGCATTCTGCAACCGGAAAACATCTAGTGCCACTTACTATTATTAAAATAGGAGGAAGCTAGACTTGCACATAATACTCTCTCTGTATCTTCTGATATTGCCATTAAATCTTTAACCACATCTTAATTACATTTTAGGTTGACTGAAAAAGAACCGAGTGATTTTTTTTTCATGTACTTACATTTAAATTTTAGGCATATAGCTGACACTTAAAGAAAAATTTGATGTTCTTTGTGATGAAGTATTTTCAACCCAGAGGTCATATAGCAACACAGCATATGCGCCTCTCAGTTTTTCACCTCTGCACCACTGGCTCATCATTCTGTCATGTAGGCCTAGTACTGGAGCTGTCAACGGTGACACCATCTGCTAGTTGGGTGTCAAGGATGGATGGTACAGCCTGCACGGCCTCTTCATTTAACCTCGAGTTTTTACTCTCCAGCCATGTTAGGTAAACGGAAAGAAGGCTGCTGTACGGCGGAGGCCAGTCACGTTTGATCACTCCAACAGATGCTGCCAAGATGTGCTGAAAATTGTATTCACTCTGGCTTTAAAGGCGAAAGCCAATCTTTTCTCAAAAATCAATGATGTTGGTTGTTTGTTTAAACAGCTTCAGTGACATATGTTTACGTTCACTGGTGTCACGGGAAATAGCTTGATGTTGTTACAGAAGGGGAGGTTGATGGATGTACATAAAAAGTATGTGTTAGCAGTGGAATGAGAACCATGTGGCTGTGATGCAATGGAGGGGCGAGGGGTGGTACAGTAATTACAGAATGAGGCTTAATGAATTCACCAGGGCAATGAATTTCAAGTGTACAGGTGGAGTGCAGGAGTTTTACTGAAATTCAAATTTTTGAGAGTGTTAATGTGAAGATTTAACACATTCAGACTTTATACATCAGTAGAGGGATTGAGATCTGCTTTGTTGTATCTCATTCTCTTTGGGAAAAATCCATGCGCAAAAACCAGGAACAGCATCTATGGCATAATCAAGAACTTTGAAAAAGACTTTGGATTTGTGACTAATTGCTTCAATAATGCGTGCAAAGTACCTTTTTGATTAAAGTTTTCTAATCATACCCTATTAAGATGAACACTAAGCTTCAAATGCTATTGGTTCTGAGTCTTCAAACTCTTTTAAGGAAAACTCTTTTTCTCTCAAGTTACATGTTTTTGTATTTTTGGCCATCATTCCTACTGATTATGAAAACATTTTAATAACACTGCATACAGCTTAGAATCAGGTTGTTAAAAAGTTCTGTTCTGTTCTGTTCTGTTAAAGGCATAAACATTCTCAAAAAGCAAAGAGAGCAGTTTTCTTTATGCTGTATGGTGCAAACTGTCATCCAATTTTTAGCACAAATATTATAGCTGTTTATTCTACAATCAACATTTGGAGAAGGCTCAAATTTGAAAGAAGTGAAAGCTTCACAGAATTTGGTGACTTAGATTTATCACCCACAGTTTTCACCCAAATCAAGAAAAAAAATCCCACAGGTTAATCCTTTAAAGATGTGAGATCCAGAAAAAAAATCCCTCTGGATTTTTTTGTGAGAACTCTTCATAAGTACTTATGCCACAAATACAGCAAGCACACATACTGTACATCAGTGTTCATATACGCCCACAGACATTTGCACAACAAAATCAATCAAATACAGTGTACATGAAAACAAAACACATTTGTTTTCAAATATAAAGCAGGACCAAAGCAAATGAAGGGCTGGCTGAGTGAGCTTTACGGTTCTCACAGAACATCCCATCATTATACAATATGAATAGATCATGTAGCTGCGATGTTTTGATGTCTTCAGCACATATTGATGTATAGTTGTGATCACAGTTTGAATGTTTTTTACACTCTGTCAGCAGTTATATGTAAACTCATCAGCTGTAACCAAATACACGTGACAGGAAGTCAGCAGAGTTTGTGCACTCATCACAACCACCTTGTGATCCCACATTTATTTTGTGTCAATCTTGGATTGTTTTTTTTCTCCCTTCTTTTGTCTCTACAGGTATTTTGATGCAAAATCCGGCTGAGATCAATCACTCCTGATAAACCAGGACCATGCAGACAAAAGTCTCCAAGGACTGAAGAAGATCTTATATTTAAAACATTATTATACATAATGCACATGGATCATACATTTTTAAACCTTCACTCCCAATACATGGCCATGGTGTTGCGTAGCAATGTGTTCCCCATATAAAACTACTGGGTGCTACCTTTAGGTTTTGCACTCTTCACAGAGTTTGTAAGAATAATAAGCAATGATAAGCAAAAAGGAAAAAGAGTAAGAGATGAGAGAAAGACAATAAACAATTTGATATGTGTGGAGTGCAACCAGGAACACTCACCTTGTTGTGTTCAGTCTGCACTGCCTTTTCCATTATGTCTGGGTTCAGAGAAGATTTTGACTGTGGGTTGAAAAGAGAAAATGAGAGAGAAAACACATCCTCAGGGTAGATGCTGATTTGAAAGGAGAAACAAAAGAATAATACCTTTTGATGTGAAAAATAAAACCAACAGTTTTGCAGCTTTGATGGGACACTGTCAGGAAACAGCAGCCTAATTGGTGCTGTAATCTCCGCAGAAGATAGCGCGAAGGTTAAAAGGAGGCTTTCTCGCCTGCACCCCCTGATTGGACAGATGATGAGCTTAAAGTTCATATGAGCAAAATATCAAATGGTTAGTATCAAATGTTCATGGCTACACAATTACAGGCAAGTTTGGGGAGTCAAAGAGGACATTTTATCAGTGAAATAACTGCTGGAATCTGATAATAATAATTATATATAGCATCAGGAAGCTGATACTAATAATGCTTGATACTGCAAAGATTTGCACTGCTTTGTACTGCTATCCTTCATAATAATATAAGTGTCTGCTCTTTAGAGGCACGCTTTCCAAACCTGTCCAGTGAGTGAGGCAGGGAGTGGAATATACTCATATTAAAGTCAAAAAATAGGAAATATCATTGACTTCATCCCTGCTTACGACAAGAGACAGTTTAGTAAAAAGTACAGCTTGTTCTGCTTTATGAGTGTCATCTGCACTGCTGGAAAATGTTTTAGACCAATAAAACTTTTTGGCTGAAAGTACCCTGTTATGTAATCCAACCATAATCCCACATCTGAAAAAGTTGGCAAAGGCGTGGTCTGCAACGTATTCACATCTATACAAAGACATACAACTTTAAAACATGGTTGATGGTCATTGAAAATTGTGAATGGGTGAGGCCATCTCAAACCGAGGGCACTTGAGAGCTGGTAATTTTGAATATGTCCTGTAATTTCATCGATTCATGTTAACATGAGGGCCACTTTTTGCATCAAACAAGCAGCTTTTTCATGTGCCCTCTGTTGCAGGTCTAATTCCTTTATGATCTAAATTTATTGCTGCGCTTTCATATTAAATAAGCAGCTCATCCATGTAACCTTTGACGGCTGAAATGATTTCCAGATGTTACAACCAGGCAGCATAGGACAACAGCATCCCTGCGTACCCGGTGTGTGCAAACAGGGTGAACTGGCTCACAATGAGGAGAGAAAAGGGGCTTTGTAGATTTTTCTTACTCTGCAACAATAGAGATATCCATAATAATTAAGTCATTCCAATAAAAACATTGATAGTACGGTAATGAAATAAGGCATGTTGCGATTGAGGCCTCAGAGTCCTGAAGAAAGCTATTGTAATTGAGGAGCAGTTGTGTTATCCCAGGCTCCATTAAAATTTCATCACCCTTGCACATTTCCATGAATGGCATTATTCAAATTATGCTAAATCACATCAGCTTTCCTGCTTGGCAATGCAACGTTGCCCATTACAATGACTGAGGCAAGATTCCCAAAGTGCAGAGAGGGTTCTGCATGTGATTTAACAGCATGCTTCATATTCTAAACAGCTGCTGAAAAGTACTGGCCCTTGGCCTCTGAGTATTTGGAAGACTGAGGAGTATGAATATTGAAAAGAGCACATTTGAGACAAATCCTTGCTTTGCTCAAACAAATACAACACATGTGGTTTTGAAATAATTTTAAAAGCATGAACTGATATAGGAGGTGGCTAGACCTCTGTTATTTTCCACATAAATGTTCTTTGGACATGTTTATTAAATATATCGTTATAGGTGTTTTGTTCTTAAAATGATTTCACTGCTGCATTTATTGCAAGTGACTGAATAAGATTATTGACTTATTATCTGAAAATAAATATGCAAGAAATACATGTGGATCCCTTTTCTTCTTACATAGAGGGAACAGTGATTAATTAAAAAAACCAGCAGTATGTTATTCACTGTGTTGTAGTTCACACTGCACACAACACATCCAAAAAAAGTCCCACACAGCTTGACACTGATTTGTTATTGCATGTACCTCAGTTGGCGGTGAAATATTCATCAGGTGGAGGGAGTGCCTACTCTCCTGCCATTAATAAGTCACCTGCTAACACGTTGAGTGTTGCCTGTCTTAACCCGGGCCAGAGGAACATCATTATGATTATAGCAGTGATTTTGTGATACCTGGCTGTTAATAACACATGATAAATAGCTGGATGAATGGAACAAAGCAGTGTGTAATATTAGGTGACCCTGTGTTATTAGCACTGAGAGGAACCATTAGCGGGTTGCCTTAACCTGCCTTAATGAGGTCTCCCTGCTGTGGGAGTGAAGTGGACGATTGGTGCATATGATAAAGGGGGAATAGGAGCTGAGGTTGGAGAACATACACAGCAGTGTGTGTGGTTGTTATGTTTCAGCTGCTTACTGGGTCACATCAGCATGAATGTGGTTTAGCATAATTTGAATGATGCCATTCATGGAAATATACAAGAGTGTTGAAATTTTAGCAAATCAAAAAGGAGGAAAAATGAATCATCTCAGTTGAGGGTTGTTTTATTTTTATATATATTTTTTTAACAGCTCATGTACACATTTACTTTGCACAAAAGGTCAAAGAGTGTGGCTGCTCCCAATGTTTTAATATCGTTTCTCCCTAATTAATTTTCACCAAACATGTTTGTTAAATTTCAACAGTGGTGGTAATATAAATCCGTTTCACATGTTGAGACTGCACTTTAAGCTATCAGAGATGGAATGAAGGAAAATAAGAAGATGGAACAGGAATGTCAAATATATTATTTTACTTTAATTATCATATAGCAAAGAAATTACATATCATCTCCTATGGCGGGCAGCACGGTGGTGCAGTGGTTAGCACTGTCGCCTCATAGCAAGAGGGTTCCAGGTTCGAATCCCGGTCTGGGCCCTTCTATGTGGAGTTTGCATGTTCTCCCTGTGCCTGCGTGGGTTTTCTCCGGGTTCTCCGGCTTCCTCCCACAATACCAAAAACATGCACATTAGGTTAATTGGCTACTCTAAATTGCCCCTAGGTGTGAGTGTGAGAGTGTGTGGTTGTTTGTCTTTGTGTGTTGGCCCTGCGATTGACTGGCGACCAGTCCAGGGTGTACCCCGTCTCTCGCCTGTAGTCAGCTGGGATAGGCTCCAGCTCCCCCGCGACCCTGACGGATAAGCGGTATAGAAAATGGATGGATGGATCTCCTATGGCTTAGTATATGTTACTGTAGGTGATCTTTGATAAACATATTTGTAAGCTCAGACAAATGAGATTTCTTTTGAGATTTGTTCTTAATGAAAGCACATTTTCTTATATAATAGGCCCTACTGCTGAAATATCTACTCTTTCTATGTTCCTGTTGCTGCCAGACATGCCAAAATGGCATGGCAAATGGGCAACTTGTTTTCCATTGTTTGCACATACATCTGTAGCAGTCATTTTTTTTACAAATAGATGCATGAGGTCTCATGGCGTACATTAGCTGCTATGCATCTGAAAATCAATTTAAGTGTAAGAGATATTAAACTAATTTATCATTGCAGACACTCTAAACTGCAATCTGAAGAAATTAAGAACACAAATGCCAGTCTCTACTGACTAATTAGTGTAGAGTGCTAAATCTTTAGAATACTTACGTCTAAACTTTTCATCATTTATTTTATCACTCATTGTGTACTCTTTATATTCAATGTTGAACTCCAAGCATCCAGAATAGCAGTCAGTCTTACCCATTACAACAGCAGGTCAGGATCAGTGCTCTTCTATTAACTCAGCTGAACAAATAAGAGCGCCCATTATCACGTATTAAATAATCTGCAAGCAGGTCATTTAATGACCTTTTTAAAAGAAGCAGGTCCATTTAAACCGACTTACACTTTTTTTGTCCTTGGGTGCAAAAAAAAGTGTAAATGGGAGATTTTATGTCCCCCAGCATCCAAACGTTGATGTATTTCCTGCTCTAACAGGAAGCTGATCACCACAGTTTTTCACTTTTAACGTGCACAGCTCAATTGTCTGGCACAGTGGAACAAAGCAGTCCTCTTACGAAGCCACTCAGCTCTACAGCTCTGTCAGCATGTCACCATTCACTGTAGTCTTACAAAATAATTAATGTACTTGAAGGTATTAAAGGAAATGTCCAGTCTCGATACAGTGTATTTAGAAACCTTTCACTAATTGTCTGATTGTAATAAAATATTGGTGAAGTCTTGATGAAGTCATGATTTGATTCTTTGAAGACCACAACATTTGAGTTTCCTATAGCTTTAAAACAAGGTGTATGGAAGCAGTCCTTACTAGCTAAATGATGTAATGTTTTAAATATACAGAGCCATAAAGCTAATTAAGTGAGTGAAATTAATTAGAAGGAGTGTAGTTGCTTGTTAAAGCTATCTCTAAATGAGTAAATGAGAGCAGGGGGTGCAGACACATACACACACACACACAAACACACACACACACACACGCATGCACACACCACCCCACCCCCCAACCCAACCATGGACCAAATACAAGGCCCATAAACAGATGTGACAGAAGGCTGGCAGGGTGTGCAGATAGATGAATTACATGGATTTGTGTGTATGAGCATTTGTGTATATCTGGGTATGAGTGGACACACAAGATATGTGTGAGCAATTGTGTGACTGCAGGTGATGAACATTACAGCTGCAGTCATGGAGTTCACAGTGCTGTTTGTGCTGTCCACCCTCATATAGACTGTTAAAAGAGAACAGTGGCTTCATCCGGCTCCTGTCTTTACCTCCTTTCTATTCCCCGTAATCATTTTGCGATGCATGCCATATTCGTTCAGATTTTTATTACTCTGAAAGACAAACTATACAGTGTGAAACCGTATCTGGAAATGAAGTGCTGTCTCGCTTTAACAAAAGCAGTCTGAACACGAAGACATGGATGTGACAAGTTTGCAAGGCGACATGTTGAAGTATTATTATTGTTATTGTTTGAGGTATTATTTTCTGGCAGAGACTTCCATCTCTTCCCGAGGGTGTCAGGTGATTGACAGTAAGCACAGCATAAAATAATGTGCCCACTGAGATGAAAACACAAAACTCAGCCATAAAGAAAAGACAACAAAATAGACACTTAACCAAATTAAGGCATCATATTTACTATGACAAATTATCTAGCCAGGCTAAGAATGGCATTGAGTAAATAAATAAATAAAGACTTTGCAGAGACAAAGCCAGAAATAATTTGAAGACTACAAGCAGTCAAGACAGTCTGATTTAACTTTAAAAAAAACAAAACAAAACACTGGTATTACCTTTCACATATCATCACAGCGGATAACTGTTTGACTACGGAGAAAGGACTTTAAGAGTAATGACTGGTATGCAGGACAATCAGTGGACATAGTTTCCACAGGGATCATCTGAATCACAGAAGAAGAAGAGGCAGCAACATTACTTGTCAGTCATGTGACAGCGGCTCATTACACTCACACATCACCAGAACCAGAGACACTCTCAAGTGTTTATTACACTGGGCTTCAAAGAGAAATCAATCTAAAATGACAGCTGTTAGGTCTATTCCCGTGGAGAGTGAAGTTGACCTGTAAACAGTGAAACCTTAGTGCCTGGTCTACCTGAAGTCACTGTGTTCAGTTATCCAGAGTCTGATCCCATCACAGACTATTCAGTGCAGCTACATTATAGCTTTTTTGGGTGCATTTTTCAAAAGGGGGGGAGGAGGATTGGGCACAAAGGAAGGTTTTAAACATGTTAACATTTGTAGAGTTATGGAAATAAAGGCTGAAAAGGGTACATATTATAAATCAATATATAGTGGGGTATTTCTCACTTGTGTGCATACCTGGCGTAAATAGAATAGGCTTTGAGAAACAAGAACAAGACTGAAACTGTCAAATGAGCATCAGTTACTTAAGAGAAAATATAGTACTTGGTTCAAAAATACTATGCAACCCCTGGAATAATTAAAGTGATAAAGTGATTGTGTTGACCTTACTACCAGCAAACATTTTCAAATGGGGTAATCATTTCGGTTGTTAATAGATTTTGACACAGAAGATACAGCACTTGACTGAAATGGTAATTGTTGCCCCTCCTCTTCATTCGCAGTAGTGACTATTGCATGTTGAAAGTCTGTAAACACACTATAGCTCCCACTTGGATAAAGAAAAGAGCAACTGCACAAAGAAACGCTTCCTAGTATGTTGTACTGTTTCGGGTCTGTGGGGAGCCCAGAGCATAGCACAGCTGTTAAGTACTTTTAGCAGAGCTATTGTTCAGTGAAACAAAACAGCCCATTCAGCTTGGCTGGTTTCCAGAACACGCCTATAGAGGCCAAATGTTTATCATTGTTTTGACACTGCATAGGATAGGACAGCATGGGGTATGCCTATAGATAGCAGTGCCGACTTTGTGCGTGTGTGTGTGTAATGCATGTATTGTACAATGCATTAATGCTTCAGGAACAAATTATTGCTATTTTGTAACTGACTATTTACCGTACACATTGCCATTTACTTGTAACTTAAATCCTTATTTTTTTCTGTATAATTCCTCTTGGGGGTGGAGTACAAGTGCAGTGGTAACTCAATGACATTGCGGGAAAATGAGGTCTCTTAAAAGCTCTGTTGTCAGTATGACAAAAAAACATGTTTTTATTAGTTGTTGTTTCCACAAAATGAGCTTTCTGCTAACTGTCGCTAATGACTGGCATTTCATCTGCCCTTGAATTTTCCAGAATTGAGTCAGACTTTGCCGTAACAAGGTAGAAATGAAAGGTGCTATATTATCTGTTCTGACTGCAGTCAGATAGCAACTGCTACACTCATTGTGCTTCCCCTCTCTTCTTACCCATTTAATCTCTTCATTCTGGCAGTGTGCACAGCCAGGACAGTTCTGCTTTATTCTAATTGCATACTTTCGATTAAAAAAGCTTGTTTTCCTTGATTACTTTGATGTTGAAATGGGAGCAGGGGAGCAATTCACATCCATTCGGCAGTATGTCGTTGCCCCCCCCCCCCCTCCGCTTTTGTGCTAACAGCAGAATTCCTATTTATATATTGGCAGTGGAACTAAATTACTGCAAACATCTCTGTGGGCCAGCCAGGCATAACAGATTGGCATGGTCCTGCATTGTGTCAGTGCCCCCTACTGGCCGCAATTAGAAATACACTATCGTTCATTCAAGACGTGTTTGACATGAGGGGCTGTTAGAAACATGGTGGAATGGCCTCCTACATTCTTTGCTGAGCTGCTGAAATATTTTCTAAATCAGTTTGAGTTGAGTGGGATTCCTCTGCCCGTGTATGTAAACATGTATGTGCACATACAAGGAAGGAATCCAATTTACATCTACATTATCTGCATTTAGCTCACACAGTTTTCCAGGAGAACTTAAAGCAAATCCAGCAATCATATTACAATGCATTTGCAAGCATGAAATGTTTTTTTTGCAAAGTCAAAGATCTTTTATAGAATTCCCGTGACTATACAAAGATCATAAAGAAAAGCTAAAAAATAATAAAAGTAGAAGATGCAGATTCAAAGAGGAGGGACTGATGCATAAAGAGATGAGTATTTAAAACAGAAAGTCCCCAGAGGAATAAGGGAGGAGGGTTGAAATGGGGATGAAGATAAAAATGTGAGGGTTTTTTATCTGTTTTTTTGCTAAATGCTACATGCTACATTGTACACTTGAGTACAGCAGAGCTTAGGGCTCAACCATCCATACAGGGGAAAGCGATCAGCCATGTATCATTCATGTCTTTCACTGATGTTAACCGACCAAAGTACAGGGGCAGGTTTGCCACTAAAGGCGTGGGTTGACTTCCCCACTGGGATGTGAGCATCTCTCCCCAGAGTCCCATCACACACTGCTACAACACTAGCAGACATCAAGGGGCTTTTGCTCCTTTTATATTTGAATCTCTCTTCATTTCTCCTCCCAAAACAGTGAAACGTGAGCTGCACAAGGGTGCACAAAATGTAACAATCACTGTCTTATTGGTCTATTAGCACTCTACAGGACAATTAGGAGTGTTCAACTGCTGGGAGCTCAGCTGGAGCAAAAGCCTGGAGATTAAAGCAAAGGTTTAGAAAACAAAGATTTCTTTTTGCTATGTGTCTCTGCAAAAATAAATAGACACTGACAGAGACAAAAACCATGAAGGGGAAAGCTCTACAAGCACTGAGCTCTGTTTGCTGAAAACATAAATAGGATCAGATTCAGCAAACATAACAGTCTGGTAGACAAATGATGCCATGAAATAAATATGATCGGCATATTTGCTATGAATTTGCATTTTTTTTAAATGAGAATGTCATTTTAAGACTTGACACTAATGAATACATAGAAATGTCATAAAAGCCTTTCAAAGAAATTACATCATTATCGGCACAAGACAATTTAAAGCTTTTCTGTGGAGAGTAAATGCCAACCGCTGAAATGCCACAAAAAGTTCATTATAGGCTGAGAAGTGAAAAATGTTTTCCAGTACTGCCTTCCCATTCATCATACAAAAAGGCACTTTTGAGGCTGCTTGTTCACTTCAAACTCTATTATTTCTGAGCATTTGACAGAATTTGTAATAAGTATTGAGCATTTGCGATTGTTATTATTGTTATTGCACTTTTTTGTTGGTGAAAACAACATAGCTCAGGTTTAACATAATAGATCTATTGACAAGCACCTTCCATCTCCCATCATGTCAAAGCCTGTGCCAGCTGCACCTTGGGGCAAGGTTGTTTGTCTTCATTAGCATCCAGTGTTTCTTCAGTGTTTTTATTAGCAAGGCCCCCTCCTGTATTTGTCAACTGCAGTGAAAGGCCAAAGACACAACAGAATCTGGGTCACGCTTTAATCGTTTTCATGCTATCTCCACCGCTCTCCGAGGTGTTTGTCTTCCATTAACCGAGGAGAGATTTTCCCACAGTGGGGGTTTCTCCAGCAGCTGGTACTGGCCAACGCTGCCAGTCTTGAGAAAAGACTGAGGGTAATGAAACTGCAGGTTCTTGTTCCCAAGCATTCCTTATTTCCTACCTGCATATGCCCACAGCATGAAAGCTTTTCTTAAGAAGTGGTAACAAAGAGGTCCAAATGAGGTGAGCTGCAATTTACTCAGCCTGAAGGAAGTCAGGTGCCTTTGCACAAATACACAAACACACACACGTGGAATTCAGCATTCAGTAATGATAACAAATATATCAATGTTACATATAAGGGGCAATTTTATGAATAGCATTAAAACCACTTGGACCAGTGGAGACATTTTGTTTTAATCTCATGTGACTTGATTTCATTGTACTTGCAAAGGTCATTTTGCTCCACTGTAAACATGCCATATCAAATCCAAATTATTTTTGGCCTCAAACATGAGGTCAGGGAGCTTGCAGAGGGGTACTCATAGATAACAGCAACATTATTGCTTGTATATAAACTCCTATAATGGCTAAATCCTGATAGGAGATCTACATAATAGTGCGCATGCACCATTGTCAATCTCCAATGCACTCACCCCGCTCAACACATCAGTGCCAATGCATAATCATCACATGTCGTAACCTCTAATTAAACAAAGAAGAGTAACTTTGAGGAGGAACCGCTATGCTCACTTCATTTGTATGTGTTGTCAGTTATAGAGAGAGAATTGATGCACTATCAGCAGTTTAATGAGCCCCTCACCTATTATTTCCACAGCATTTCTGTGGAGCTGCATCTCTGTTCCCTGCTCTCAACAAAAATGACTGTAGATACCACTCTCAGTGTGTAAATTGCAGTGATAAGCAGTTGTGATTTAAGCTGTTTCTTAATTAACCTTGCTCTTTCATTGTGTCCCTCACTAATTTCCAGGAGAGACAAAGGAGACTCTGTACCTACTACTCATGGGACTGAGCCTATTCTGATGACAGGGTGATAGAGATATGGTGTATCTCACTATGTGCACATTAACCAAGTCAATATGAGTTAGGTGCAGAAGATAATAATCATTAATCTCATTGAATGTGAGTGCACCTTTTGGTTCCTTATAGTTTGATGGGTAGACCCTGGTATTGTGTCCCATTTTATGGGGGCTTCATTCCTCTGTAAGGCACTTAGCATGATATACTACTGTCTGGCCAATTGCTATGTTTGCCACTACTTATGCACCATATAGATAAAAGTATTGGGCCACCTGACCATTACACTAACAAGGACTTTAATGACATCACATTCTAAATACATAGACAGCATTGCAGCTATAACAGCTTCCACTCTTCTGGGAAGGCTTTCCACAAGATTTTGGTGTGTTTCTGTGGGAATCTTTGCTTATTCGTGCAGTAGAGCATTTGTGAAGTCACATAGTGATGTTAGATCCAAAGGCCTGGCTCACAATTTCCATTCCAGGTCATCTCAAAGGTGTTTGATGGGGTTGACTCAGGACTCTGTGTGGGCCAGTCAAGTTCTTCCACACCAAGTTCATCCAACCATGCCTTTGTGGAGCTTGCTTTGTACTGTACTGGGACACAGTCATCCTGGAATAGCAAAGGGCCTTCCCCAAACTGTTGCCACAAAGGTGGAAGCATAGCATTGTCTAAAATGTCTTGGTATGCTGAAGCATTAAGATTTCCCTAGGAGCTGAGCTGAGCCCACCCTCTGAAAGCAGCCCCGTAGAGAGGTGTGTTTGGACACTTTTGTCTATCTAGTGTTTTCACTAGTGTATAGTGTATATGTTGTTTTGTTTTGTTTTTTTTGTTGTTGTTGTTTTAAAAAGGTCACACAATTGCATGAGCTCAAAAAGTCCTGTGCTCTCTAAGAAGCAATGGTTGACACTGTTAAACTGCCACTGCCTTAAACTGCCTTAGTACATTGTGTGTACAGAAATTTTTCAGTGCCTGATTTGCACTTTCTGTGGTTCATTGAATTGAGCAGGAAGTATTAATAAAACTTGTCAGCAGCTGGAATCCAGCTCATGCAGGAGGTCACTCTCCACTCCCAAAAGCATATATGTATTTAAAATAATATTCCGTAGAAAATGTTCACATCAGGATAGCAGATTAGTCACAGCAAAACCATGGAGCCTAGCAAACATGGGTCTCTTTGTTTTAAAGCCTGAATAACCACCTTTCTTCTCAGGCAAAATGAATTGGGTCTATTGATTTTTACTGAAGAGGTATAGTAATCTCTGCTTGCTTCATATAAACCAACTTGCTGTGTCTCATTCCAAAAAACATTTATCTTTGCTGTGGCATTTGGTTGAATGGAAGAAAAATGGAGGGGGAGTGGCTGCCTAAATACCAAGACCATGTAGTGTCTGTCAGTTCATGAGAGAAGCTCTGTGCTCAACAATTCTGGACTGAATAGCTGGAGGCAGGGCATCAGAATCAGGTCAGTCTGTTTACTGATCAGCCCTGAGACTCCAGAGAGCCACTGGGCTAACAGTGCAGTGTAGCTGTGTGGGGAGTGTTTTCAGAGCCCATGTAGGTACCCACTGCCGTGGGCCAAACACAGCAGCGCAATTTCTAAATGCAATAACCATAAATCAGAAAAGTTAAAATTCATGGATAAAGCTGAAAATGCTCTAAGTATTCATGATGTGCATTAGTACTGCTCATAGCTTTAGCGTGTCAGTGCTTTAGGCTACTAACAATCCATCCATCGTCCATCTATCATCTGTCCATCCATACATTCATATGAGCATACTTTTTAAACCCCTAGGTTGTAACAAATCAATGAGCACAGCTTTAAAGATTTTCAGTTCAAATATTATACAGGTACTTGCAGAGTCGACCCTAAACGTAGGGTAGAAAGGGCACCATGCTGCCAAAAAACAAACAAACAAAAAAAGAATAATCCAGATTTGAAAAATATATCATACAATATAAATGAGAAATATATTCTATTTTGTTTATATTATATATTTATACTGTAGATTTATATATAGCAAATTAAATAAGATGACATGAGAAGATGACGGCTGAGCTGCTGATGTTGATTAATCGATAAAGTGAGAGATTATTGAAATGTGTTCTTCATAGATGTCCAATGAGGCACTTAAAGGAAGTAAGTATATGGAATTGAAGGGCATTCAAAATTTGGAGAGTGTTTCGGAGATTGGATTTAGCCAGTGATTGAATTTATTAAACGCAGAACAAGTTTTACACAAGTTTAGTGTATGTGCATGTATTTATGCTTATTGTAGCTAATATCTATTCTATTTTCTAGATGCAATTTTCTAGGTGCTCTTTGGAAATATGTGGGATGGCCCCTAGTCATGGCAAATCTGGCTCTGTGTACTGACTCACGATGTTTCTCTTCCGAACAAAGATTGGAGCAGAGCCTAGTACTATAGAATGTTCCAACATAACACCAAAAGATATTAGCTACACGATAGATTGCTATGTGATGTCATGTCTTTGGGATAAATAAAATCAATAGGGTGTTAAATAAACGCAATGTAATGTAACATTATTGCTGACAACCTCTGTATATTCAAACTTTAAAGCGTGCCATTCATTGTGGCCAGAAATATAGCCACTGTGGGTCAGTTGGATCAGGCTGTAACCGACTGAGCTGGGTGAGTGCACAGGACCCACAGCGCCAAAAAGCTTTGGATCCACAGGACTTATGACTGTAGCTGAGATTTTACCGTCTCTCAGTTACAGTCAGGAATGTTTCATGCAGGAAGTTTTTGTAACCCGACTCCATCGGCTCGTCTTCTGATGACAAACAAGATAGCAATCACTGCTAGTCCATGTCATTTATGCTAATTGTTGCAACAGTTTCTTGTTAACAACTACTGGCAGAGATTATAAAGAGGTTATGATTGTTGCAATTTATATTTTTATGGGTTATTAGCCACAAGTGTAGCCAAGGACTCAGCAGATAGAATAAATGCTGTTTATTTTTACAGTTGCTTTTGTTTCTGTGTTCTTGCAGTTGTTGATTGTAGTATTTTATTCAGGTTCAATATGATAAATATGATGAAAATATGAGAAAGTATGATGTCTTATTTAATTTGTTTTTGTTCTCAGACAATATGGACAGGAGGAATGATTACAGTAACCAATGACTTTTTGATCATGAATTGGAAAATTGTGAACCTGTCCTTTAGCATGTCTTCTCCATTGTGCCCATTATTTAACTCAAAAGATGCTGCAAAATATTGCAATGCATTGACATCACTTACTTGCTTAACTGTGGAATTGTTACTGTGGAATTATCATATAAAAGCGGGAAACAGGCGTCTTGAAACACCTGCTGTTTCATATTGAGTGTACGTCACTATGAAGGTCTTCACACTTCTAATTAGTCTTTTGAGGGAGAAGAGCTGTGACTCATTTTCAGGATAAAGATTTCAAACGATACATTTTCTTTAAGGTCCAGATTAATTCATATTATAACCTCACCAGGTGAAACATCAGATAATCGCCTAAAGGTATGGATGTGTCTGCGTGTGTGTGTGTGTGTGTGTGTGTGTGTGTGTGTGTGTGTGTGTGTGTGTCTGCTCTGCAAGAAGGTGCTGATTATTTCTATTAGAATCGTGTTGTGTTTCAGGCACAGTAACAGCAGTGTCATCTGCCAATGTTATTTCATGCTCGGTTGGGTGTGAATCAATTTCATTCCTGGGAACAATTACTGAAGATTGCAGATTTTTTTTTTTCAATCCTTCCAATCATAACATTTGAATCAATTCATTGTGCCCTACTCAACATACAGTGCCAGAATGAAAACACATCAGCTGCTCGGTGCTGTCATCACGTGATGTCTATGACAGGCCGTTTCCAAGAGAAAATCAGTTGTTTGCAAACCACTATGTTTGTTTCAGTTTCCCTCAATTTAAAGCTCACAGAAAAAAAGCAGAAAAATTATTCAGTCTAGTTTTTCTCTTCTTTTCTCTGGGTCAATAAATACCACACATGACCTTGGTGAACTCTGACTCAGACCGTTTACATTGTCAGGGCAGGATAGTCAAACAATATGGGGGATGGATGGGATATAAAGCCTCACTCATTTTCCCATTACCCACATAAAGAATGTCGGCCCCCTCAGCAATGCAGACAGCCTGGATTCCAGGAGCCTAGTTGGGTCAACACTGACAGTTACTTCTGGCCTTAGAATTTGAATGAGGAAAGCTGCAAGTGAGGAAGACTACAGGAGGAGCCATGCTTCAACAGTTAAAGAGGCTGATCAGCTTGAGGTTCTGCACCTTTCACTAACGTGGAGGTGTCATTCAAGCCCAGCTACCGCTAACTGGAGGAAAAGGTCCATCCATGGATCACTAAACAACACAGACAGACAGGCTCTCTCCAATTAGAGCTGGCTGCAACATATCCGTTCCATCTCCCACTGGCTGTTAGTTAGACATGGATAAGTTTACTTTCAAGGTTTAAGATCAAGGTGAAAATAAAAAACTAAGCAAAGCTTTAAGGACACATACCTGTTTAAAGTATGTTCTAAATGATATGTCCACCTGGTGATAACCTTAACTTTTTCAGCTGACAGATAACATGCATGCAGTGAAATATTTTCTGAAATATAGTGACACAGAAATGATTGTCCCACTCCCTGTGAGAAACATGATCTGTCCTTTGTCTCAGAGAGAGTGTGTGCACATGGCATGCACAGATCTCTTCTTTCGTGCTTTGTGAACTACTCATCCCTTTCCTGTCCATATCTCACATATCCAACTGCTTTTGACAAGGCTACAATCATCAATAGCCCTTGTTTTTTACTCAGGACTCCACAATATCAAATTGACAAAAGAAGATATTTCTGAAAAATACCCAAGAGCATAAAAAGCACACAAAGTAGAAGTAGTAGAAGAACAAGAATCGATAGATATTCTCTTTTTGAAACACTGGGAATGTGAAATTTGGTGTATTGTACGGTGTATCAACCTTCCACCCACACTTTGCAGATCTAAACAGACACTCCGCTTGTTGTTGGTCATGTCGCCACTGCAATATTTCTATTTATCCTGCAAGACAGCTATACAAATAGATGAAGTGCAACAACATGACATTTTCTGTACTTCAATTACTTTGCGGGGCTGGGCCACGTGGGTTAAAAGCCAACAAACCATAACTTTCCCTGACATTTCCTCCCCCCACAGTGACCGTTGATGGATTCTCCCTGACAAAGCATTCATTATCGCAGAGAACAGAGAGTGCACTAAAATCTCTTCTCTTTTCTTCTCCCCACCATCCTCTGCCCCCCTGTCCAAATCGAGATGAACTCAGCTGCAAGAAGCAGAATGAGCTCCATGCTCACCATCAGAAGGGAAAAGCGTTGAGGCGCTGCAGGATACTCACTGGCAATCAAAAAGTATATCCTTATTGCAGTGCAGCCATTATGGTGCAGTGGGCAGAGGGGCATATCAAATGGAAACAACTGTTCTATGCCAGCTCAGATTTGATCCTGCTACAATGAAAGAGGCTGCTTTGGAAATGAGCTATGATGGCATGCCATTGAAGATTAGCTCTCTTTTATCATTTATCTCAGAGCTCATTGCACCAAGACTCAGTGGTCCAAGATGCTTCGAGTCACCTTATGTGGCAGTCAGTGCCCCAACCCCCAGAATCCCTCTGTAAGGATGTAGCTAAAATGTTATATTCAGACAGCTCAATCAATTAATCACTTTGAATAGATAAGATGGACAATCTGAGCTGAGTCAAAAATAAAAACATGTGTTTTTTTTGTTTGTTTTTTTTAAAAAATCTGTTATGTGGCTATTTAACAGGCAAAGATGCATGAGGGAACACTTTACATGCCAGAGCTGGTGTGTTGGTGTCTTATTCACATCTCTCTTATACAGATGCAAACACACAGAAAGACAGACAGACACACACACATATCTTATCCACCCACAGGCAGGGGACTGATTGTCTGATAGCATTAGCATTCCTGTCCGACCCTGATAGAAGCAACACAGGAATCAGGCTCACTTCAAGGGGTTCACATCACAGACAGAAACACATCCATTCACTGTGGACAGGCTAATAAATAAAAGAGTAACCCTGTGGCAGTAACAAGCCTATAAAGTATAGCTATGTTTTACAAGTGAATGAGACGGACAGCCAAGAAAGATGGTTACCTTGCAAGAGTCAGGCACTCTGTACTTTACAAGGCTGAGAGAACTGTGTGACTATCCAATTCTACACTCTGCCGCAGATTGACTCTCTTCATCATGATATGAAAATCTCAGAGTGTCACAGCATGAGTTATCATGTTTACAGTGAAGAGATGATATACGTCTCTGAAGGTGATGTGGATATTTCTGAAATATGAATAGGAGGAAAAATGCATTGTGGGTTGAAAAACACACTGAAACATCTTAATAAATCAATTCATACACCAACATGCATTTACATTTTGTATGAAGGGTGTATATGCATTTATAAATTGGCTATAAGATATAGACTTGATTTTAATCATTAGCTTCAATGAGGACACAAAACTATGTATACAATGAAAAGATGACCTGATGAATTGATGTGACAGCAGATACAGTACTAATGATACTCCAAATACCTTCTAAATGGATTCACTGTTATTCACTCCATCAGAATTTCCCAGACCACAAGCTGACATATTGTAATAGCCTGTTTTATTGCACCAACAGTGTCAAACCCGCAAGTATTTTGTTTCCTATTATTGATGACCAAAGGCTGGAGAGATACTGTATAGATTCAGTTTCATTTTAACTCCAAATAGGTCAACCACGGCACACATTTACTCTAACTCTTCATTCATTATTTTTGTGAATCAGATTAATGCAGGCACTGATCACTGATTGGGTTTTCGGACAATTGGATGGACTTCTGGCAGATTCAAAATTTGGATCCTGCAAACTGAGAACTTCCACAATCCGCATGGCTGCTGTCTAAATAATTGTGACAATGTTTTGCTAAATGCTAAAACCATAGTCCAGACCCTGCTATGACATTAAATAGAACAGTCAGTCCACATGGTCTGCATGTTCCAGAGACCTGCAACTCCATCTTATATTATTGTGTATGATGCTGACTTTCTTCCTTTTGGTGAACATAGTGGGGCTCGGATCTGTACAGTGTGAGCATAAAAGGTTGTGGATACAAAGAAAGGCAGATTCAAACATGCAGTGTCCGTTTATTTTCCAATTAGTAAGTCAGCAAAATTTTTTCAAATTCATTTTCTTCAACTGACTAATTCATTAATCAGATAATTGTTCCAGCTCTACCAATAACAAACCATAGACCACAGATCAATCTGTCCCAGAGTAATGAATAAATATCTCCATGCAATTGCAACCAAACTAGAATTTTATTGTAATTAAATTATCCCTTAATATTCCATTTTCTAATTTGTCCTTATCCTACATACTGTAACACAGATCCAAACACTTAATTGACTGATTGGTTTATTTATATTCCTGAGTATGCTTATGTCCATGTGGCCATAAAGGACAGCAGAGATTTCTGCGAGGCTCCGGTCTGGCTGTCATGCCACATCCACAGCTGGTGGGCACCACACCTCTGAATAAAACGACTCCATGTCAGCTCCACCATATGCACGTTAAGTACTGGATTAAAAAGCGAGCCTGGTGGACACAGGCCTTAATATTTGCACAGCATCTGTTTTACAAGAAGAACCAAAAGCCAACCAGTCAGATTGAGCTTTCCTCAATTACAGGGAACATCTGAGCAGCCAAAACACTGGCCTCACCATGTCAGTGTTAGTCCTGCTCCAGTCCACTGAGACTGCAATCAGCAGCTCACAACACAAATATAAACACATTAGTTTTAATTAGATCATGGCCAGCACTTTGACTCCATCAAATCTAATACATATTATGTTGGATGTAATCCAGCTGGTTGCTATGGTATTGTTGCCATTGCAGTGGAAGGGGGCTGGGAGAATTTGTGCTGCTGGGGAAAGAGTGATTTGTTTAGCTGGAAATCAAAACGGGAGTCATCAGGTTTCTGGTTTATGCAAGTGTGAATGTGTGTGCATGCAGAGACCGGTAACATTGTATTATATAGTTGGTGTTCATGCATTCAAGTATGTGTGTTATTGATTATTTCCAGGTGGTGTGTGAATGAGTGTGTGTGTGTGTGTGTGCGTGTGTGTGTGTGTGTGCGTGTGTGTGTGTGTGGTTAGAAAGGTAGTTGGTTTGTATAAATGCATGGCTCTGCTCATGTGTGTCAGTGCAACCATGTGTCACATCCAACATATGCTCTCCAGCAGCTCTCCCTTCAGGGGGAGCCTGAGCCATGACACACAGTAGGGCTCTCCCTGACATGATCCGGGGGGACAACATGGAGCATGGTCCCCGGGGCCAAGGGGCTCAGCCTGGGGCCTTGAGGAGGCTTGAGATCAGCTTCTATCCTCACTGTCACCGTCTGTTTGCCTGTGTGAGCAAACAGCAGCATGCATGTGGACATGATGAAGACATACATAAATCCCTACATTCTGATATGTAAACACACTATGTAGATACACAACCACAGATTACTATGTTATAATGTTCTTCATTAATGTCACTTTTGTAATGGAGGTCTGTATAGTTAATAATTTCAAAGGAAAGAATTTGGGATTTACAGAATAATACTTCAAAGAGGATTTTTTTCTTTGTTTGTAATAGCACATACCGTATTTTCACGACTATAAGGCGCATATAAACGTCTTAGATTTTTTTCAAAATGTGCAGCGCGCCCTATCGTCCAGAGCGCCCTATCTGTGTGCGGACGTAGGTGAGAACCATGATGCTGCGGACGTGATAGAGAACATGGGTGCGTGATTTGTGTATAAAAGAACAGGTATGTGCTTTATGCAGAACATTGCTGTCTTAACAACCCTGAAAATGGCAAAGAGACACGCTTACGAAGCTCAGTTTAAGCTGAAGGCTATCAGCTACGCCGAGGAACACGGGAATCGAGCCGCCGCCAGAGAATATAAAATTAACGAATCAATGGTTCGCAAGTGGAGGAAGCTGGAGAACGAGCTGCGACAGGTGAAAAAAACGCAGCTGAGTTTCCGCGGACACAAGGCAAGGTGGCCAGAGCTGGAGGAAAGACTGGAGCAATGGATCGTCGAGCAAAGAGCGGGTGGGAGGAGCGTTTCGACGGTCACCATTCGGCTTAGAGCAGTAAAGTTAGCGGAGGAAATGAAAATTCAACATTTCCACGGAGGTCCGTCTTGGTGCTTCCGGTTCATGAAGCGGTGCCTTTTCTCCATCCGGAGCAGGACGACGGTAGCGCAGCAGCGTCCGGCGGATTATTGTGAGAAGCTGGCGAACTTCCGCTCTTTCTGCAGCAGACACATCGCCGACAAAAACATCCAGCCGAGCCACATCACCAACATGGACGAGGTGCCGCTGACGTTCGACATCCCGGTGAGTCACACGGTGGAAAGGAAGGGAACCAGCACGGTAGCGATACGCACAACGGGGTACGAAAAGGCTTCGTTTACCGTTGTGCTCGGCTGCCATGCCAACGGACAGAAACTGCCGCCGATGGTGATTTTTAAGAGAAAGACTTTGCCTAAAGAGACGTTTCCAGCAGGCGTCATTATTAAGGCAAACGAAAAGGGCTGGATGGACGAGGAAATGATGAAGGATTGGCTGAGGCAGGTGTACGTACGGAGACCGGGTGGTTTTTTCCACACATCACAATCGCTGCTGGTTTGTGATTCCATGCGTGCCCATCTCACCGCCGACGTCAAAAAGCAAGTGAAGCAGATGAACGCTACGCTTGCTGTGATTCCGGGAGGTCTGACGAAGGAACTCCAACCGCTGGACATCGGCGTGAACCGGCCGTTCAAAGTGAGGCTGCGAGCGGCGTGGGAGCGGTGGATGACCGAAGGAGACCACAGTTTCACAAAGACTGGAAGGCAGCGCCGGGCGAGTTACGCCACAGTTTGTGACTGGATTGTAGCTGCTTGGGCTAACGTGTCTGCTGGCACTGTTGTTCGAGCTTTTGCTAAAGCCGGCATCATTTCTGGGGAGCCGCACGGCACGGACTCTGACTCTGACAGTGAGGAACGTGAACCTGCCATGTGTGATTTAGCGCAGCTGTTCAATTCCGACACAGAGGATGAGGACTTCAATGGGTTTGAGTGACTGTTACCGGTAATGTGCTTGTTTTAGTGTTGTAATTAATACTTAAATAAAGCACAACCAAACTCAGTTTTGCTCCCGATCTATTTTTAAATATGCACGTGTGTGTTGTCAGGCGGGCGTACGTAGTATATGAATACACACAGGGGCGGACGTGTACGGTATATAAAACGTGTATATAAAACCCGCGCCCTATCTTCAGGTGCGCCTTATCTGTGTGTTAAATACAATAATTGCACACATAACTGAGACTGCGCCTTTTCGTACGGTGCGCCTTTTCGTCGTGAAAATACGGTATTTGTCACTCAGCAGCTTAGATGCTTAGATGTGCATTTGAGCAGAAAGTGTGTATTGTCAGCAGGTACACAGACACACGCAGATGTACTAAACATCCATGCATGCCTACACACATGCTTTAAAGGAAACCATTTACAAATGCATATTAACACATGCTTGCAGCTTTGTACACAAGAGCAAACCCACACAGACTGCATCTATACAATATATTCACCCTTACGCACAAAGAGAACGGAGCAGGTGCAGCCAAATGCAGGGAGGCAGACATGATCAAAAGCTCTATTTATTGACAATAAGAGATAATGTTGCACAGGAGCAGGCACAATGAGGAGATGACTAGACAAAGAACTCAAAACAGGACTAGGATACAAACTAAATTAATGAAGTGCTGAGGCTGGAGAAGCTCAGGTGAGGGGAATGAGGCAATGAAACAAGAGAGCAAGAACGGACCTGACAGGCTGGGGAAAAAAAACTGGGAACAATGAGATTGATGCAGGTGTGAGGCTGGAGCAGATCTGGGAGCCAGAAGAAGAGAGACCTCCCCCACGAAAAGACAGAGAAAGGGTTCATCTCACATCTCTAATTTGTGCCTTCTCATGTCCTCTCTCCCACATCCTCCTGTATGTGACACAGAAATTGATCTCAGGGCACCGTATTGGCTACATCCCAACTGTCTATTTTAACGTCTTATAAATATCCTCATAAATATTCTTATGATATCCACCCTGGCTTAAAACAGAAATTGTTCTGCTCGGCTGTAGTTGCAGGACATCTTCACAGAAATCTTTTCCGAACCAACACACCTCCTTATTTAGTATAGGTTATTGATTGGATGCTGCAGTTTAGTTTCAATACACAACACAACAATCAGAAGACACAATGACCATAGTCTGATTTAATAAATAATGAATGCACGATCAGAATATCACTAAACACAGATGCAAATATGAATTAAATAAGTAGGAATGGTTCCTGTGCCCCTGAGCAGGACACAGCACACAGTATAAAAATAAAATGCAGCTTGTTGTTCATGCAGATGTTTGTTAAACAGGCAACAGGCGACAGAGAGAAAACACTGCTGCTCTGCTGTGATAACTGGGTACTTATATTACTATGAGCACATGTGTGCAGACACACACTGTCTCTATGGTTGTAAAAGCCAACTGACAGTTGATTTAGTTGTGATCAGCTGCCACTGTCACTTCTCATGAATCTTTAGCCGAAAGGACATCTTAATTCTTTTAGAACATACGTCCTTGCTTCTTCTTTATTTCCTCCTTGTGTCTCTCCATGCATCCTTGGTGGGAGGTGTGCAGGGAAAAGGCAATGAGAATAAGCAATGCAATGCACATGTAGTTTAAAAAGAAGGCAGGAGAAAGGAGGCTTACCAGAGAATGTATGTATGTGCGAGGATGCACAGGTGTATCCTTTGTGGAAGACTTTAAGCATATAGCATCATCAGTGAGTATTCAACTCAGCTGTGATATAAGGCTCCCTGCCCATGTCTTGCATCTGCCATTGTTGACTTTAACATGACACTGCTGACTCAAACTGGCATCAAGATCTCTATAGACATCTCAGTCTCCTCTGTCTAAAATTTATTAAGCCACCACGGGCTGGCGAGTCCACAGTTCCAGCCATCCGTCTTATACATTAGTACCTCAGGGAAAAACTTCTAAAGCTCCCAGATTGCATTATGATGCCCTCACTGTCACCACATGTCTGATCTTCCTTTCTTGGTCATTGGGATGCATTCAATGAGTCATTCCACCCCTATCACAGAACCAAATGTGTGACAACTAAACACAAATCATTAATCTACTGTAAAGACACTGCATGGTACATTTTCCCCATTTGATGCTAATAGAAATGGCGTGAGAGTGAGAAAAGTAAGAGCTAATGGACATGCTGAAACTTTCTTGGAAATTAGCAACATACTGAGTCTTGTCATCAGGTCATACATCACCACTGTATACTCAAACACTGTTGTGGGCTATGTTCCGTTTTGGTAATACATTTTTACAGTATGACACCACATTATAAGCTTTTCTAAAAACCTTATTAAAATAATAATATATTGTTACATACTATATAATATATATATAACATATATAACTGACTTTAAGTGAAAAATAGGTACAATAAAAATAAATACAAAAACAGACAAAACAAAACTACTTTCTGCATCAAGGATAGAAACATGCTCGCTAATGGTATAATAATGATGATGATTATGATGTAAAGGTACATTGTTTGTCTGGCATCTGAGCGTATGTGAATTTTTATATCCACACTAATCAATATACACATTAACATGCCCAGGAGTTTTTTTTCTCTTTGTATTCCTTTCACATAGACCTTGATTCAAAATTATTGAGCAAGAGCTTGATAACTATTCATTGATTAAATTCTCAGTGGAACACACGTGTTTCTTCCTATTCTCATGTCTTATGGTTTTTAACTAACTTAACACCTTTACATACAAATGAACATCCATTCATGAGTTCACACAATCACAAAATCACAACACATGAATTTCTCTTTATTTTGTGGTATACCAGAGTTTTTATGTGGAGAGCTGTGATGACTCTCTGGTGCAGTGGTAGTGATACATTTCACCAGCAAAGACTGTTATGCCAGAGAGAACCATAGAGATGGAACAACAAGGAATATTGCAGAGCCTAGATCATAACGACTTCAGCAATGTTTGTGTAATTACTTTAATCGCCAGAAGGGGTGACAAAAGTTTCACACTGCAGGTTTGATGAAATTCTTGAAAACAGTAAAGCTGCACTGAAAGCAGTTTCACAAATTCAACTTCATTGGCGATGAAAAGGACAGTCTCTGATGACAGAATCCTGAAATGTCATAGCTGCAATGGCAGCAGATTTCTGGTCACTGGACGTAGCGAGTGATGTATGGGGCTTCTGCTGCTGTAATCTGCAAACATCACTGTTTAAACTGTTCTGGATTCAGCCTGCACCAGTCTCTCTCCAAACTTGGAGAACAGCACCCAAAGCTGTGTGCAGTTACATGCTCTAATCCTGTAATTACTGGCCCATCAGCGCCTAGTAAAACCATAATTGGAACCAGCTGTCTATTTGTTTTGTCTTTTCCCCTCCCAAGCTCCACCATGACCATTTTGACATTTGCAAACGCATCGCTGGACCTCCAACAGAGCTTGTTTTTTTTCAACAAGTGAGGACAATTTGGTCCAGATTACATTTGTCCAGAGCCGCGAGCCAGAAAGAAAGGAAGGGGGTTGGGGATTGGGGGGCATGCACCTTTGAGTATGGCGGCCTTGTATCAAATATCCCATGATAGGCCACAGTCTTTGGCTAAGTACGAGTCAGGCAACAACAACAAAAAAGAAAAGAAAAAAGACCTAGATGAAAAAAAATGAAATTAATGATCACACAAGCAAACAAATTCATGGCCATGCTTAGAAGGAGATATAAAGGTCACTAAAAAACAAACTGACACAAAAAAAAAAGAGAAGCCAAAAGAGTCTGGCAGAAAGAGATTGGAGTTTTGTTTTATGCAAATGTTTCCCAGAGTGCTGTCTCTTGGCAAAAGAAGTACATTGGTTATTTGCTTTGTATTTGTTCCATTGACAAATACAAACCCGCTTAACAACAACTATTAAAAACACTGTGAAATTTTTGTAGTTTCATTTATACTTCATTTGTTTTAATTTTATACTTTGGCCATGTAACCCCATTTTTCCCATTTTTCAATAATATGCTGTATAAATATAAATATGTTATTGCAACAGTGAAACTGTTTCCAGATTAATAACAAATGTTTTTGGCCACTTGGGCCACTGATGCTATTACTGCCACTTAAATTGACAATGGAGTAATTTTTCTGGCCACCTGATGGATGTAAGTACAATATTTACGCTCTTTAAGCTCTGATTTTGCTTTCCTCTGATTGATATCTGCTTTTCAGTTTCTAATTACTCTACTGTGTCCACCAATCTGTCACTAACTTTGTCTTTTGTTGAAAACATGAAACCATCAGTCAGTGTCAGGGAGTTTCTAAATCTTAGTAATAGCTTAACTATAGAGGTGTAGAATCAAAAAATGCCCACAATTTGTGAATGAAAGGCATTGACAAATAATCTATTGTACTGTGTAGGTAGACCGACTTACTCTATGCTGGAAGGAAAATGAATCTCATATTGATCAGTCTCTTTAGACTGTGGGAGTGGATCAGTGCCCAGAATGGTGAAAATATCCTTCTGTTGTATTTCATACAGTTTAGTACTCATTCCCTGATCTTAGATACTGTAAGTGTTTAATACTACAGAAAAGATGTTCCACACTGCCATGCTAATGTTCATTTGCCTCGCTGGCAATAGGTGTGGCCAGAGGCACAGCTGCACTGCTATCACTGGGTGCTCTTTCAATTCTCGTGGACCTGATATGTCAGGAACACCTTTGGGGAGGTTTTTTTTTTTTTTAAATTTAGCACAAATGTCCTCAGATGAGATGATTAGATTTGATGGACATGGACTTGTGGATGTACATATCTCAGGAGCACCATGAACATTTTTTTTTCAAATTTAGCATAATTGTCCACTTGGACTCAAAGATGAAGTGATTAGATTTTGGTAGTCAAAGGTCAAGGTCACTGTGACCTTACAAAACATCTTTTTAGCCTTTACAACTGAGGGCAAATATTTCACCCAAATACTTAACAGGATAAAATGATGAAGTGATGGCATTTTATATCCAAAAGGTCAAAGTTCAACCTCACTGTGACATCATACTCTTTTCTGTCCATTATTCAGCACCTTAACTCAGAAGGGCAGATTGCGACCATATTTCACATTTGGTCAGATACAGAACTGGTGACACTAATCTTGGGTTTGCACCTTGAATCTATGCTGATTGAGATTTCCTGTGCTGATGGGCTGAGGTGTGTGAAACATCCATGTTTTAGAATTTGTAGCTTCTTTGCAGCAGCACCCATATTTGAAGCAATGTGGTCCACCACAGGCTCAGTGGTTTTGATGATATTGAGCTTCATGATGATTGTCATTGCACCATGTGACAAAGCTCTCTATCAGCCACTACATATGTTACATGGGTCTGTACAGATGTGGATGTAAACTGCAACTTGTGTGTGGAGGCACACGACTGCTAGGCGGTAATTTCTAGTTTTCATACTGTTTTCTTTGTGAAGGTCATCGTTTGCTTTCCTCTCTCTGTATATATTGCATTTCACAGTCTATTGCTTCATTCTCATCTAATGACTTGCAGCTCCTCTGCCTGACTTGCCAGAAATGAAAGCAGACATGACAGACTAAATGACTTCAATTCTACTCCGGAGTAGAACTACATACCCTCAGTGACAAGCACATGCTAGATAAATAACCAATACAAAAACAGGCAAAACTATCAAGAAATACAATCATGATGCAATAAAGCTGCACAACAACAGAAAAGACATGATTAAAGTTGTTTATGGAATCAAAATGGACGCAGTTATCATCTTATTTTTGAATTGTGTTTTTATAAAATTGCATCTTCAAGTGCATTTTGTCATAGACTGTACACTATTATGAAAATATGTGTCTGTACGCAGTGTTATCTCCTACAAATTATGTTCAAATGCAAGTGTTTTGCAAATTACATTCAGGAGAGTGTGTAATACCACACAGATTGTGTTTTTTATGTTTTTCTTCACTGCATCAGACAGAACTTTCGTACTGCAGATGTTTTTAACCATTAACTCTTAATGGTACCTGTTGGATTGACCTTTACTATCTGCCAGAGGCAGATATTAATAAAGCCATTTTATTAACTTTTGAGACATCTCATAACTAAATAAAAAAAAAACAGTTTTGCAGTTAGTTTATTTTTGCTGTCTGTCTGAAGCAGACAGCACTACATTTTTCTTAAACATTTGGTTATGAAGTTAGTTTTTATTTTTAAAGTGGAATAATATTCTTTGAAAATCTTAAATATATCAAAGTGTTTTCCTCTTTTCCAGGGAATTGAAGGAAACAGCCCTCTTGTATAACTGAATCAGTTCCCAAGGTAATGCCTTTCCACTTTATTTCCTTGGAAAATGAAGTTATTTTGTTCTTATTGATGGTCTTAAGAAGGAGGGTATATTTAGTAATGAAGTGTTTACCCTGTGATATGATATTTAAACTTTTCAGCTTCCACAAAGCGGAGTGGCGCTTTAATGCTTTATAAAACATTAATGAGAGAAAATAGTATTACTTTATCTCAAATCCGATAATAGCATCATGCTGTAGAGTTTGCAGTGTTTGATACTGTACCTTTAGCCAGCTTTGCCTCGGGGCTCATATTTGAAATGCTGCAAATGCTGTAGCAACACAGGATAATTTAATAGGTTTCTGACTGCCAATCCCCAGGAGCCAACATGAGACAGGGGGAAAAAGGCAGTTATTCTAATGTGTGCTTGGCTCTCTTACTTGACTCGGCTGCAACTAGCACTGATAGGAATGATGGTTTTTATATGTATCGCTTTCTGAGTGGCGGCAGATGTTCCGCATTCTCCAGCAGCGCTCCGTTCCGGGGGGAAATCAGGGAAAACTACGCACTATAAAATTAAACCACTGACACTTCACCAGCCCTGAAACCAAATAGGGCCAGCAGCATCAGCAAGCTGGAGCGAATCCATCATTTCTCATTTTTAGAGGGTTCCATCTGTGCTAACTTTCATTAACACTGGCCGTATCTGCAGTGAAGTGCTTTATAATAGATAAACACCACACCACTTATTCACCAGGGCCCATTGTGCTAAATATCATGTGAAAACATACAGAATGTACTCTAGGATTAGGAAAACACCATATGATTTCAAAATAATTGTCTTATTTCATTATACACAAAACTACAATTACTATTTATGTTAGCGTGTCCCACAGTTAGAGTGTGTCTGTAATAAGCCCTTGTTCTAAAAATAATTTATTTCTCTTCATAACAGGTTCCAAAAAAGCTATGGTGTTTTCTTTCCCTTTAAAAATGTGGTTTAATTTCACTCTGAAAGATGAGGTAATGTCATTCATCATATTCTATGAGGTGAGGACATTGTTCGTTCTTAATTACAGGAAAAGTTTAATAAACAAAATACAATACATAGAAAATATATAGACTGACTTCTCTCAGTCTGGGGGAAAATATTGTTTGAAATAAATGATTCATTGTATGATTTTACACTGTTAGACAATGTTTTTGCGCACCTGCATTCAGATATTTTTTTTTTAGTAATCAGTAGCCAGTCACACTCAGCTGGACCTGGATAAGGGGATTAGACCTCAGGCATTATGGAAATAGTAAAGATCAAAAGGGGACCAGCAACGGTCAGACTGTTCACAGGTAGACTGGTGGAACAAAGCCTTTTTAATTACCCTTTTAATTGCCCCTTTAACAGTATGAATTAGCATTTTAATGATGGCTTTGTAATTAGGGTGGAAAAGGCTACTAGAGCTGCAGGCTGCTAATAATGCCTCTCAGCTCAGAGATCACAGCAACAGGAGACAAGAGCAGCTGCACCTGAGCGCCGACACACACTGCACTACTCAGCCAACAATGAGCAGATGCTACATATACACATGCATTTCTGCACACAGGCACACACACGCACAGAGTCGTGTTTCCATCACTTTTGGGGACATTACACAGACTTTCATTTCCTGGAGGCTTAACCACCACCTAACCATAACAATAAACATTACTTACCCTCTCTTAGCCTAACCCTAACCTAAGCCTAACCTTAAAGCAAGTCTCCATCCTAATATTTAATGATTTATGTTGTGGGGATCTGCATTTTGTCCCCATAAGTAAGGCAGGTCCTCATAATGTGACTGTGTAAACAGATTTTTGTCTTCACGACTACAGGCATACGTGTCCACACACACATACACACACACACACACACACACACACACACATCCATTTCTGTCCAAATGTCTGTTTGAATCATTAAACTGGTCATTAAAACCATGTGTATTGGAACTTAAACCTGACAACTTTGTTCATGCTGTGTAGACAATGGCACCTTGGTGGAAATAATAACCATGTCAACAATGACAAAATATAGACAGCTTATGCACACACTCATGTGCACAGACACACACGTACTCTGACACTGTAGCAAGCACAGCCTGTCAGTGGAGCAGCATCACAGAGGAAAGTTTTGAGGACCTTGGCAATTACACTATTTACAACAGGCTCCCCTAACAAGTCACATGTAGAGATTGAAGGACAGTAAAAAATGAGAGTAGTTTAGCAAAAGGCTTTCCAGCTAATTAAAAGAATAATCCAGCCTCCAAATGAGCATTAAGATTCATTTGGCCTGCATGAATAAAAGCAGAGATGTATGTCAAATTTTTGAATTTCCCTTGGGATCAATAAAGTATCTATCTATCTATCTATCATGAAACGGGAGGAAGAGGAAAGCAGGCAGCAGAAAATATGTCATTCATGAGGGCCAATCATTTCTTGTCATAGAAATCTTTACCTGTTTTTGCATACTCAACTTCAAAATGAGTATGTGTTTCTTTGTTTTATTTTGTTATGTTTTGCCTCTTGAATATACAACAACTTACATAGGCCTAAAGGAGCCACAATGCAGTCAGTAATCATACGGCATGATGGCACAATATGATTGGCACATATCTAATTACAAACCCATGTATCAGATATCTGCAGTGCAATGGAAAGCTTTGCTCATGTAGCTATTTAAAAGTTGATATATTGTGAATTCAAACATTCTTTTGTTTTGTGGCCAAAAATGATCTTCCTCTCTTTGAACCCAGCTTTGTGCTTTATAACAGGCGTTAAACAGCTTGTAGTATTTAGGACTGGACACTAATAGCTGCACCAATGAGACACATTTTATAAGCTGAAAAGAGATCAAACCTTACATGTAGCCTTTATTTCCGTGAAACCTGTAATCAGCTTTTGCATTCAGTCTGAAAATTGTCCTACTTTTGGCTAATCTTACTCTAACTGGTGCTCCTCTTTAATGTACCACAAACTTGGTTCTATTTAGCACCAGCATTAAGATTATTAAGCCAAAGCCCAGACATAAATATCAAGGCAGGGGTGGCATCAAGAACAGAGGAATGTCTTTGTGTAGTGCTGCCTGTGGGAGAAATAGGGAAGGTATCTCAGTATGCCCTGGACAGCCGTCCTAATTATTTTCCCAGAGATGAGGTCACATTCCTCATGGCCCAATCAAGGAGAGAGGAGAGCTTGTTATTAACAATCTGCAGACAAACAAACTTGCTCACTAAAAGGCATCTATTCAGCATAAGCCCTTAGAGCCTTTTTGCTCTCTTTGCAACGATCAAATTCAAACAAACAAATGTAGACACACAGTAAGGCAAACAAATAATAATCACAATATTTCATATGAGAGTTTTAATTTAGAACAACCGAACAGATTTCTCTGTTTTCCCTTGAGGCTTGTAGCACTGTGGCATGATGACACAGTGGGCAATAATGCCATTAGCAGACTATTACTGTTTTTTGATGTGCATTAAGCAACCCTTCTACAGATGGTTTAGTAATGTTCAGGGGTATTAGTCTTGTTGCCATGGTGAATAAGAAGGCTCCCACAAACTGTGTGGGAAAATTTATGTGATAATTAGCCTTTCTTATCATAATTTGTTTCTAGTGATTTAGAATCAAATGCCACGCTAAAAAAATATGAGACAAACCAAAAAGGCATCATTCAAATGTACATATTTGCTTCATGTTCTCTTTGATATCTGGCAACCATGCAATGTGTAGGATTCTTTATGTAACCACAAAGGAAAATGAGCTTTTCTCTTGCTCGTCTTATCAAGGAGGTCTGAGGTCAGGTTCACTTGAAGAAAACCATCCTAGAGTTCGGAGGATTTCATATCCTGGTCAAAGATACCTCAGTAGATGGTTAAAAAACACGAGAGTTAGATCCCTAAGATCACGTTGTTTATCTACTAGGCTTACCGTTCAAGAGTGGCACCTATAGAGTTTACAGGGATAATGGCACACTCAAAACGTCCTTAATAGGAGCCTAACAGGCCCTTGATTTCATACAGAGGTACACAAAAGCAGACTTCTCATTTAGGGGTTTTATCTGCTATTGCTAACTAGCTAATTAACACTACTTTCATGATTTGGCTGAAAATTGTACACCAAATGTTATAATTTCTCTCTATAAAATTTGTTATAGCATCCTGGCTCCAACATAATAGATGTGTTCAGAACTGAACAGGAGTTTCTCAAAACTGTAACCCTTGCAAATTAATGTTGTTAGCTAAAAATATGCTGCTTGGCTTTGGATGTAGGTTACTACTTACAGTCTAGTTAACTGAAAGTGCTAACATTTACAGACTTCAAATAAGGATTATCTTATCTTATCTTAAATCCAGGCTAGTGGTTTAGCCAATGGTCGATTCAAGCAATTTACCCTCTTTGTACTTGGCTTTGTTTGCACTTTGATTTTGAGCTAAGTGAGCTCTGTTTTAGTTTAAATATGCCACTCAACCAAAATTTTTAAAAATTATGAAGTGATTATCACTGTGTTCACAAAGGTTACTTATGAACAAAAGCAAGGCAACAACACACAATAGTATCTTTCCATGCATGTAGATAACACAGAGTCACATCTGAACCCATACTGACCATACAGTGGCTACCATCACACGTTTGCTTTCACACTTTTTTTTCTTATCAAATTTGATATTTCGCAGACCCCACTCGTCCACATTCACAATAGGAAGAGCTGATTCTGCTGAAGGTCACTCCGACATGCGAGCTGAATGAATGACATTTAGAGTACAATTTCCTATTTTTCACCATTTCCTTTGAAAGGCGTCACTCTTCATGTGCGCACCATGCACACATCCACACACATATCCACATTTGTGCACATAGCCTTACAGCAGGCTTTCAGCTGTCACTGTAAGCTCATGTATTTTACTGCAATGAGTTATACAGCAGTAATGACTCGGTGAGTCCCAGTGTCACCTCTCACTTTGGAACAGATTAGACACAGAAACAGCGCAAACAGGATTTACTCCTCAAATATTTATCTTAAACTTCAAAATGAATATTGGTTATAGGTAACAAATAATTTCACTTAACATTATTTTGAAAACAATATGGAGAATTCCAAATTTCAACTTTCCAATTTGCTGCTTTGTCCTTTCCAATTTCTTAAGTAATTAGAAAAAAAGAAACACCAGAATTATTCCTTTATTCAGTACTTTCATTTAGGTATTCACTTACCTATATGAATTTTCAAATATTTAGAGCTTTTGCTTGTGCTCCTGTTATTAGAAGATGGTATTTCTTTGAACCGTGTTGCAAAAGGACATGTCTCTTTGTGCTCCCATCCAGGATAATCAAGTCATCCTTGTCCACATGCATCCCTGTATCTCTCCTCCAGCGCCCTGACCTTTATCTTCAGCTAAACCTTATTTGCCTTCAGGACTTATAGGGTTTTCCACTCGTTCATAATCTATTTGCAGTGTCCTACAGACTTTTCATTGCTATGACATTTGACAAAGAACTTAACGGTAAGATATTTCAGTCCCTGTATTCATTTGCGGTCGACTTTGAGTGAATCCTTTTGGAAGCAGTGGGTAGATGGATAGTGAGCAGCTTTGCTCCAGGGATATTTTTTCCATAGTTGAAGGAGATTACTTTTTTGAATATGTGCTCCATTAAGCAGCTCCTCAAATCATGAAAATACTCCACCAAAAAACTTTCTGGAGTGGTATTGTTTACTGTCCACTAAAAGGAGTCTAATGGACTACATAACAAACCAATGAATCACCACTGTTTCCTTTTCCTCTTCAAATGACATGACGACTTTTTCTTCCTCACCAGAAGCAAGTGAAATACAAAAAGCAAACAAATGATTCAAGTTGAATGTGAAGTGGAAATAAAGGGAAACTTTCTGTCAACACATTATAAGAATAGCTATCTACTGCATATGAGGTCTTTGTTGAAGCTGCTGTCACAGGCTTTGGAAAACACAAGCCCAAAGTCCTGATTAGCTCACACAGCTAACATGATGATCCAGGTTATTTGGTTATTAGCGTTATATGCACACTTCATCAACTGTTACTTGTCTATCTGATTTGAGCTTTTTTGGTTTATAAATCAGCTTCCCAAGTATTTGTTTTTGGTGGTTCAAATCATGACCAAGACTGGAGTGTATTATGACCAACATGAGACAAAGTCTTTTAGGGGTTCAGTCCAACTCAAGACACAGAACCAAGACAGAGTGCGATCGAGTCAAGATCAAGACTAGACCAACTATGTAAGGCCCACATTAGAACACAAATGTGTGGGTCAGCACAATGCATACACAACACAGACATTTTGGCAATCAAGTTTTTGAAATAGTTACTTAAAACTCCCATTCAGCTGTTAATAAAAGGCAGTGATGTAGGCTACAGATTTGAAATAAGGTGCTGTGCTTTACCATACAAAGCAGCAGTACATAAATTATTAAACAAAGTGCAGGTGCATTGCTGTCTTCACTCTCTGCTGTCACATATGTAGTCCTCTCACCCAAGTGAAGCAGCGGTGACACTGCATATATTGTTAGTGCTTATGTCAGAGTTTCACATCCAATCACAAACATTATATTAACAAATAAATCAGACACACTCAGGGACTTTAGTTATATCCCTGCAGTTGTTGTCTTGTTCGATCTTTCAATTAAATCCCAAGTCCTTTTGTCTGAGACAGACACAATACTGAGTGAAAATGTGATCGATTCCAAGATGAGAGCTTCATAAAGTGATCTCGAGACCAAGAACAGTCTAGTGTACTGCCAAATCTGAAAGAACTCTCTTAATGTAGCATGTAACTTTAGTAATAAGCATATAATTGAATTTACACAATTTGGACATTTCTAATAGTAAAATGAACAGCTGATCCTGGTACTGTGTGGGTGGAAAACTGATCAAAACAGCACCATTACTTTAATAAAGGTTGATATAAAACCGCTATGGAAGAACTCAGGTCTCTGTTGTTTTGTTCTTTTTGTTTTGTTTTTTCCAAGTGCTGGCAGCCCTGAATTCTGTGATATTGTAAAACTGGTCAGATACTGGCATCAGGTGATCCCAGCATCTCATAACGTTTCCCTGTTGCTGACCTGTGGTTTCTATTTTGAAACCTTCAGGATTTCAACCATTCAGCATAATTTATCACTATTTTTCTTAGTGATAAGGACAATACTGGACTCTGTTGAGAATTACTTAGGAATGGCTATTTGTGTTCAATAACTCTGTATGAACCACCACTTCAAAGACATCGGTGTCTCAGTTTTGTGTAAATATATAGCGATTTTCTTTGTTTTATAAAACTTAAAAATAAAGAAACCCATATCCCTGTAAATAACCAGAGCTGTGTTGCTGCACCACAGTGTGACTAGGACAGCCTCTGTAGCCTGCAGTGGTGGTAGGGGTAGATGAGAAGGAGGAGGGGGGTAGGGAGGTTGGAATCAGTGACATTCTTCAAGGCCAGTGTAAGATTAAAGACTGGGGCTGTCGTGCCTCTGATCATATATTCACAAAAGATACCCTGTGAAGAACACATCTTTAAAGAGAGGCTGGTTGAAAATAAGACCACTACTTGTGAATATTTGTGGCAGCCCATTATACATATCATATAAATGGTCCATTACTGAATAAGGAGATTACACCCCAGAGAGTTTTTTTAGTTACCCTTCTCACTTTCTGTTTGCCCTCTTTTTTGGCACAGTCCTGTGAGCAGCTGCCTCCAGTGGCATGAGTTTGTCCTCTGTGATGTTTTATGAGTGCAAACGTCATGGATCTTAAGTTCGGATTTAGCCGGGAGAGCTTTTTTTTTTTTCTACAGAATCACTCCAACATTAAAGTAATGTGGCATTGAGCTCAAAGAGCAATGATTAAAAAAAAAAAAAACTAACAGCCTTGAGCATAATGTGCAACCAGGAGCATTTATGCAGAAATGGAATATGTCAATAGTGCTTCCTTCCACAATATTGCCTATTTCACCAGCGCATAACACTGGCCAGTTGCTTGTGAATATAAATGCGGTGCACACAGTACAGTAAACCGAATAATGATTAATAGAACTTTCATCTTGGGTTTGCTTCACTTGGTGTGGCCTTGGGTCCTTTAATAGTCATGGCACAGTGGAAAAATTTAATAACTTGCTATTCTGCATGTCCTTCAAAAAAATTTTCCATAATGGATTCTTATTGGTATATATATATATAGTGCACCATTAGTCTTGCCCTTTTTCTATCTTTCCAGCGAGTTTCTCAAAAAAAAAGAAGATCACAGGATTACAGCCCCTGGAAAGGGACAGCAAGCTGCTGAGAAGCCGTAATATAATAATCAAGTATCTCAGGTTGCTCTTAATTCAATTGTCTCTCTTAACATTTCCCAGCTATGTCAATCAATGTGCCTGCTTTGTCCTTAAAGCAACAGAGGAGTTATCCATTCTGGCACCATTAAAACATCAATGTCTCATTCCTGCTAAATGGCAGTGGAAAGATAATTGGCATGTGTGCATGCATATTAATTAACTGATAATGAGACGATAAGGCCCCCTCTCTATCTGCACATGTGGAGCCACTAATCAATTGGCAGTGAAATGGGCTAAAAATGTGCTCCTTTTATCCCACTACTGAAATTAAAAACCTATTTAGTACCACGTTTTCCAACAAAGTGCTTTTCATTTATCTTCTCCAGCACATTATTCAATCATGCTTTCCATTTGTATAATGGTAATATTTTCATGTAATTTCCCACTGCATCTGAGATGGGTATTTTTGATATGGCTTTGTGAAATGGCTATTCCATTTCAGCTCCATTCACTAGCTGGTTATAAACTTACAACCTATATTTCAGATTAAATGTCTTCAGCAAATGGAGCCAGCCTCAGATGTCTCTTAGCAACGTGGAAAGATCACTTCTGCTCCCTGGTGGCGGCAGAGCAAACTACTTCAACTTTTGTCCACGCCCCCTGGTGGCAAGCACCAGGAACTGCTTGAACATCTTTGTAACCCAACTCTTGGCAGCATCTCGTTATTTGCTGTATAAAGGACTCGCTGTCTCTGACTGTTCAAATGAACAGCAGTAACAGGCCTGTGATATGCAGAGCATGCTCTACTTGGAGAGCTGCAAGGTATCAGCTAAAACATAAGCTGACTATCTTAAAGGGTTGCTGCTGTAGCCTGCAGCAGAATTGGAAGCGTTTGAAAGAGTGTGTTGCAACTATCAGCCCTGACCAGAGGTGTGTGAAGGCTTCAGAGGAGGAGGTTAGGAGAATGAACATATAACGGCTGTGAAAACAAAGGCAATGCAAAGCATGCCGCAGGGAGGGCTGTACAAAGATCTAAACATATGCTGAAAAAAATATAAGGAAAAACAGGTACACAACAACACAACGCAGTGTTTGAACCAGTGTATTTATCAAAATAGTTTCTAGAATATGAACAGAAGAGATGGATTTCTTCACAAGCATGAGTGTGTGTGTGTGTGTGTGTGTGTGTGTGTGTGTGGCTGGCACAGATGACACAGAGGTTGATGGACAGTAGTGCAGCGTTGCCTCCTCCTGCTGACAGGCCCTCCTTCACCCCAGACAGGCCAATCTGTACACACAGTGACACAGACACACAGAGCCCATCTCAGTCACCACACAGCCCATTTGTCATGTCAAATAGCCTTAGAGAGACATGGCGGGCAAGTTATAGAGGTGATTGTATCAAAGTGACCCCAATGCTACGGTCATAAATTGCTTGTTTTTATGGTGAGGCACTGCATCCTTTTTCCATTGATAGAATTGAAAACAATGAAAGGATAGCTTACAAATAAATTAAAAAATAAAAAAAATCACGTAGATTGTGAATATTAATTAAGTAATGTTCCTTAATTAATAATATAAGAAGGATACATCATTTTCAGGTAATATGTCATATTTCTTACTTTGAGAAGAGTTTAGGATGAGGTGTAAAGACAGCTCTCAGCTGGAACTCGCAGTTTTTTCATCCTTGTTTTTATCTGCTGGTCCACTGGTTTCCTCTGAGGATGCATCCTTGGTGGAAGTGGCTGTCTTTGGCCTCTCCTCCTCCGGCTTTTCAGAAGGGTCCACCACTGGGGAACCCCGGCTTGAGTTGCAACCCATGATTTGGCAAAATCTAAGAGCCTGTTCAGCTGATGGGAGTACAGTGGCGTATAGTGTTAAAACACTGTTCCTAACCTTAAAACCTGTGTAAGTGTTGTGGACTCAGGTGCCTTTGTTCTCCATGGCAACCTTAAAACTTCCTGTTGAGTCTGGGCACCTGACTGTGTGTTGGTTTCATTTTACAAACCTTTGTCTGCTGGCTATACTGCCTGTGGTAATTATCTCCTAAGCAACATTGGTTGAGATTTAACTCAAAACCCAAAACATGGTTACTGATAAACACTCAGGGTGATTGCGTGTCAGTCACAGGGCAGCCATGGTTACCAGATTGGTGGGAGTTTCTGCTTTCACTCAGTCAGAGAAATTTATGAATTGTATTTATTATCAGTCAGCTAAAGTCAGAGCAGGTCCACTGGGTCTTAGGATACATAAAGGAAAAATAAACTGCAGATCATTAGTTTGGTAGCACTTAGCTTTGTATGAAAATGGAGTATGAGACTAAAAAATGAAATGAATATTTAATCATAAAATCACAGTCTATGTTATAAATTATGTTAGTGAGTCCCTTGCTGTTTGCTAGTATCGCTCTGCCAAGTAAAAACAGGTTTCCTGGACACAGCTCATTAGCTTTATAAAAAAGGGAGCACAGCAAACTGAAGCTACGATGCTGAGGGTAAACCAGCTTTCTCAGAACTGAGGACAGAAAATATCTACAGTATAAAAGAGAAATTCAGCAGCAGCAGCCTCTGTCTTTGATAAGTGTCTGCAATCATTTCACCATACAATAAAGAGAATGATTTAATGATCAAGAACGTTATGGAGACACAGATACGTTTATGTTTATTGTTAATGTGTAAGTAAACTCTGTGTAAGTATCAGAGTTTATAGCAACACAAGACAGTTCAGAAAAAGTCTGTAGAAGCCCATTTCTGTCAATGTGTAAGTCAGTATAATAAGAGACTTTCTCAAAATAATGACTTAATATGTCAAAAAAAAAGAGAGATAAACCTTCTCAGTATTTTGACTTAGGCCAACTGTCACAAAGTTGCATGCACTAGCTTCTGTCATTGTTATTGGGAAGAAAATGTGGGAAATAGAGCAAGCTATTTGTAGATAATGTTGTGGTCTTGACAACTTAAATGTTAACCTCATGAAGGTATCCTGCCTCGTGCTGTTCTGGTGGCAATGACAGAAAGTTGTTGTGGCTTTGTAATGGAAGGCCTAAGTCAAAATACAAAGGAAGTTTCTCATTATTCTGAGATATTCTAAGATAAGACTAAGATATTAACCTATTGTTTCAATAAAATTCCACATCATAATGGCTTACATGATTTTTTTTTCATCACACTGGTAGAATTGGGCTTCCATAAAACCCAGAATCTTTGAAATATTTGTGAACACAAGATGTCTCCTACTTCTCTGAAAAGTGATTTCTCAGTCTCCATATCATATATCATATACATATAGTTTCCATATCATATTTGTGCAAGTTGAATACTGGACCATGATTGCCTTCCAAACTAGTGGTGATGTCACAAAATCTCGCTCCTAAGCACTCATCTTTAACTCCAACTTAATGTAGAGAAACCTCGTCAGCGGAAACACATTTCTGAGTGGACGGGGACTTTAATAAAATTCATGATATTAAGATTGCAAGCTGTAATAGCAAGATCAGATGATGGGATGTAAAATATTATTTGTCAAACAGATTTTTTTCAATTTCTCTGATCTGTCAACTTTTTTAAGTACCACTCAGTTTCATTCTGCTGTGACTTCAGCAATTTCCTTTCATTCCTGTAAAGAAGTAAAGAATCACGTTTCACTGTTTTCAAAAAATTCAGCTTTATTTATTATTATCATTATTTATTTAAAGCTTTTAAGAAGCTTAGAACGTATCATTACATTGTAAAAAAGAAAAGAAAACATTAAAAACTGCTTTAGAGTGGCTTGCAATGAACACTTCATGTCACCCCTTGCTTAATCAGAGTCTAGTCAACTACAATCAAGTATTCATGAAGGCCATAGACACTAGTGAAGCTTGACATGTGCTTGTCCCCATGAGTACTGTAAGGGGAAGACAAGCCTGTCCTCCTGTTTTAACAGCAGGTCAGTTGATATAGCAACATCCTTACTCAGTCTAATCTTTATTCATCCAAGGAAAGTCAGCTGAGCACTTTCAAGACATGTCCTACTTCAAATTCATACAGCATCATACACTTCCACCAGGGAACTGCCAAGGACGGAGACAAATCTTCTACCAATGGCCACTGAGCTGAGGGTCGAGTGCCTCATTCAAGGATAGCAGATGTCAGAAACAGTGCAGAACAAAAGAGCAAAAATGCATAATTTTAGCTTAGATTGCAGATAATACTGAGTCAGTCAAAGGATTTGGCCCAATGGAATTTTTATGCCATACCTGTAAAGGAAGTAAAAGCTGTTCTGTGCTTTGTCCTCTAACAACCTGACATTGTTGTCAAAGTCTCAGAAGCAGGTGTAGAGCGAGGCGACATGCGTCCTCTTTGCTCTAGTGCAGGTTAAGCTTTATAGTTGGAGATGGCTGGTCGTGGCCCCTTCCTGTTGCACGATCATTCACCACATTCCTTAGTCGCCTCTGCAAGGCTGACTCATCATCCAAATGAAGTTTCTTTGCTGAAGGACCATCTTCTCCATCCTCCTCTTCTTCATCCAGTGACATTGCACAGCACCGCCTGTTGGGTGATCTGCCCGTCTTGATCATGTTATTGATCTCACGCAGACGCTGTTGGAAACAAGAGGGATAGTTCTATCAGTATTTCAGCTATACTAAAAGTGTCGACTGAGTACATAATGAAAATGCAGTGTCTTCAGTCTACACAAAGTAAATCACATAATTTCAAGATGACAGTCTGAATGTGATGTCCACAGACCTCTGGAGGGCTCGAGTTGAAGAAGTAGCAGAGACCACTCGTGTGAGGGGAAGTGGTTTCTGCGTTGTATGGAGAAATGTAAATGGAAGGGGAGCTGGACAGCCTGAATCTCCGCGGAGAAGATTTCCACTGTCGGGGGTATGGAGACAAAGGAGGAGTGTCTCCCTACACGGCATAAGTAAGAAAACACTTTGAGAGATGAAGTGATACAGCATGTTACAACATATAGAATCAAATGGTATCATAGCTTCTTACTTGAGGGGTGGGGGCAAACTGCTCTGCAAAGTGCTGCATCTTTGTTGTGTAGACCTGGTTGTAAAAGTGAATGAGATTGCCCCTCTTCTCCTGCCAAGGTCCTGGATAATGTGTTGATGGTGTGCTGGGGGTCAGGATACCATCACTGTGGTCTCCATTATCTGCAATCAACAATGTAATAAATGGACATTTCTCATTGTGCAAGTAAACTCCACTTGCATTACTGATACAATGCAGGTAATATATTGTAAGTTGTTGTGGTATCTTGATACAAGCATTACCATGTATAATGTATCTCTCCAGCCCCATACAGTAACACCTGACTTTTGGCTGACCCTAGCTCTGCTACCTAAAGGGGTTCAGTTAAAGGGAACATGTCGGTGTTTGGGCCAGATGGCAGCTTAAAATAAATATATAGCCTGGGTTCCAAGAACCTCTTTAAGCTGATGCAGATGACACTCGCATACTGCTGAGTACAGCTGTAGAAGTCTAGAGTTTGTATGAGTTTATTCAGTCACCTTGTCTTTCTGTGCAGTGAAATAGGAAGCGTTTCATTTGAGCTATGTAACTCCAACAGAAAAGTCAAAGCTTGTCTAATCTATTATTATTTTGCATTAAGGAACTTTTAAGCAAAATAATATATTAAAAATATTAAGTAAAACTCCTCCAGTGACTAAAAGGATAAACAAATGTTTATGTATGACTATGAAAGGAATCACTGAATAAAATAATATAGTGTATGTGTATGTATGTTTACTGTGTTGATACAGTGTATACCACACAGACTTTTTTGTGGGTAATGACAGAAAGTCCTTATTCCTGCTATTACTCCTGCATGCAGATGAGTCATGTGTATTTTTACATATTTATTTTACTGAGGGCTTCCTTACTGTTGTCTCCAGTCACAGACCCGTCTCCTTCCCCTACAGAAATCAGCACATTTTTGCAGACCTGAGAAAAGAAAATGTTTGTGTTCATAAATACAAAATTAATATCGCTATAACACACACACTCACACACACACACAAAAACTAAAATATACATTAAATATGTTGATCACACTCAAATAATGAACACTCAGTGTTCACGTCCAGTAGCATCTAAAATCACATCTTCTACATGAATTCTCTTAGCAGGTTAGCGTAGCTGGTGGCAGGAATAATCTAAAGAAAACTTACACTTTTGCTGGCAAGTGGCTGAGACTTGTAGCACGTCATTATGCGTTTGAAAGGCATCTCCACATTGGTAATCTGTAAAAGTAATGCAAATTCTGTGTTATTTACTTATTCTGTGTTGCTCTGAGACTACACTAAGACCATGTCCTTTAATATCTACAAATGAAATACATTTGTTCCAAAATTGTTTGACCCCTTCACTGACCAGAATCAAGCACTTTGTAAGAGGTACTGATGTCAAAGTAGAATTAATGAAAATGAATGTAATTTGTGATTTGCAGAACTTCATATTCTTAACTGTAACTATAAATAAGTCTGCACCATTACTGCATCATCAACTGAGAATGCAGAGTAATTGTAATACAAAGGAGTTTATAAGTGTGACATTAAATACATCATGTCTGAATTTGTGCAGGTGGCACTGATTGTTTGAGGACAGAACACCACAATAGTCAGACAAATCTAACACATGACTTCCCTGCATGCTTATCACATCATGACATGAATAAACAACCATTTAATGTACCGAGAGCGCTCTCAGTTTTATCCAAACCTACCCTAGCCATGATGTAGATGGCACACATGAGCGGCTGGTCCAGGTGACGGTCTACCATGAGGTCAGTGCAGCAGTGGACCAGAGAGTACTCAAAACAGGTCCAGATCTTAAACCTCAGCTCATCAGAAATGCCCAGAGTGGAACACAGCTCCCTCAGACGTCTGCCCATTAAGCTGTAAACCTGAGGCGAAGAGAAAACGTCACCGTGGTAAGTGCAGCATCTCTAAATTTTACCAAAAACCTCCCCAGAGAGATGATTATGTGATATTCCATGAATTACACAATCATGGGAAAAGTGGGAAAAAAAATCAGTTTGAGACATAATGTGTCTATAAATAATATCCTCTATCTAAACAAAATGGTGAGTGAGATGAAAGCTGTTATTTGGAGCCATAGATTAGCCATTTTACACAATAGAACAATGTTGTGGTGTGGTTGACTGACTTACCTTGCGAGCAAACAGATGGAGGGAGTTACTTTTCTGAGGCCTGTTTGCTGTGGATGGTGGCTGCTGTGGATCAGTGCTCCTGGACACCTCAGCTCCCAAACTGACATCCACTGGCAAAACCATAAGTCACCAGTCAAACCATAATAAGAATATCTTTGTAATGCAAAGCACTCCCAATAATGTAATCAAAAGGAGTTTTAATGCTCTGTATTTATACCTCCAGGCACGTCTGTTCTGTTCGGATCTTCAAGTTGTGTAGGAGGCATCACCTGCGTATGACACAAAGCCCTCCTTAAAGCCTCATTTGCGCAAATAAATACTGTCATGCTTTTAATGTTTTGATAAAGATCCATTGAAAGAAACATTTTAATCATATTTTTTATTTCAGACACTGTCACCATTGGAAGAAACTCAAGCATTAAATTTTAGACAACCTGTTGGCACATAGGCAGATGGCCCTCGTTGGCTCGGATTTCTTCCCACAGCGGTGAGTCGCTGGTCCAAGCCAAACTCTCTAGGACTTTCTCTTCCACTTGGGCGAGGTGTCTGAACACAGTGCGAGACAGGCCCTCTACAGCCCGCAACACCAGCTCAATTACCTGTCAGACAAAACAGAGGACAAAAGTATCCTCAAAGTTAGAGGTCAAAGAGGTGTTGCTCTTAGTTCAAATCTCAGACCAAAAACTACTGTTAAGGTTCTGATGAGGCAGGAATGTTGCTGTATTTTGCTATATTTGTCCTATAATATTATTCCCACAAGTGTTTTAACCTTCTCCATCCCCCTGTGCTCTACAAAAAGATAAAAGTTGACTGTTACAGAAAAGTTAAGAGAATATTTTTTTATTTATTTTTTGGAAATTATTTAGAACTCACTCACTTACACACCTTACAGAAAGCTGACATAGAATTGATTGCTCACAAGTTTGGAAACACACCCTCCAGAAGTGGTATGGTGCCAGCCTGAAGATCTGAAGTACCAGAGGGAAGTCACATGGGAGACGGTTTGAGAATATGGTAATCTCCAGACAACAGGCAATCAGACAGCGCTGGAAAAGATCATTCTCAAAGATGATCTGTGAGAAACACATGAATAAAACGGTACGGGCTCTTTAATTGAAAAATAAAATGCAAAAAAGTTGAACAGAACTCAAAGCTTAAGAGAGACACAAACATTTAGTGTAACAAGTCTTGTATGACTCATTGACTGTTCACATAGCGCCCCTAGTGAGCAGATAAGGTGTTTGTCAGACAGCATTTCCAGTTGTGACCACGGGAGGGCAGTACACTCACTGAGATGTCAATGGCGCCCAGTCTGTTCCTCTCTCCACTGGCATGGTTCTCCAGGATCCTGTAATACCAGATCCCAGCTTCATAGCAGCACTTTGTTGCCAACTCTGTGAACAATATCACATGGATTATATGTGATGTGTCAACAACAAGGGCTGTACTGCAGAATATAATACCTGCCATTAAAAAAGCCATCTACCTAATCATGGAGAGATTAATAATGTAGGTAAGCAGATGGTGCTTCCCTGCTGTGCTCAAAGAGGCGTTGCTGCTTCTCTTAACACCAGTAATATTAAAAATGTGGTCTGTTGTGTCTCTAAAGTCTCTAAAATAAAATTATTGGTTACAAGCCAGTAAACCACTAACCAGTAACCATCTCTCCTCAAGAAATATTAAAGATAAGATGGCAGTCCTTACCATACGCTCATCACCAACATTAAAGTTACATCCCCTCAATCCATTAATTGAGAATCATCAAATATGTTAGTGTACCAGTGATCTCATTGCTTGCATTGTCCCTGTGGTATTGTAGAAATGTGTGCAGCATACATCTCAGTCTGGCTAGAATCGACTCGGTCGGATCTCTGGAGCAGGCCCTAGATCAGATCAATCGTAGTAGTTAATACAGTAAATAAATTAGTTGATGGTTGGAAAACATTTGAGAAGCAAAAGTACAAGGTTGCTCAGTACAAGACGTTCAAACTCTGTTAAACAATCAGCTCCTTTGTCTCACTACAGTGTAGTTTATACACAGTATCAGTATCAGTGTCTCTGTTAAGACTGCTGTATAGGCTACTAGCATTTCCTGCCCTAACAAAATGGCTTCTGTATGAGTAATACTGCAATACTGTAGAGCAAACCTGAACATAGCGATCAGACAGTCACTGGGGCCAAACCTCAGCTTTCCCAGGTTACCCTGAGGCTCAGTTGCCATGGTGACATCCACACTCACATCAGATGAGAGTCAAAACAGGAATGGGCACCTGAGCAAGAACATTAGAAACATTGAGACATTTAGGGAACATGAAACCATGCAGTGCAGTACAACCAGTGACCTAATTAAGTCAGGCAACCATTAAATAAATGCAATCCATAAAAACTGTACATAGTTTTCATCGCTTTTTAAAAAAAAATATTTTCATGAATCTCGTCTTGATATCAGTCATATAAGTAAAGAAACAGTTCACTCCACAAACTGTCTTGCACTAAAACCACAGACATGGGCGGGGTGTGACTTTAGTGTCACCTATATTCTGAATGAACTTACAAGAATAGTTTGGTACTGATATAACAATATACAATTATTTGCTTAGATACCACTCGGTAGTTACTGCTCTCACAGAAAAGCAATCACATGTCAGAGATGGTTAGCTTAGCTTAGCTTAAAGTCTGGCTATTTCCTAAGGTAAAAATAAATAAATAAATGAATAAATAAACAAAAACAACAACAACAAAAAAACTGCCTATGAGCACTAAATATCACAAATCTGCATGCTGTATCAAGTTTGTTTAATATAAACACAACATGCCATGTAGCGTAGCTTGTGAGTGGATTTTTAAAGCTCGGACAGAGTTAGGCTAACTGTTTCCTCCTGCTTCCAGTTAGTGTGCTAAGCTAAGCTAATCCCCTGCTGGGTCTGGCTTCATATTTAGCATACAGATATGACAGTAGTATTAATCTTCTCATGTAACTCGAGGAAAGGCAATGAATAAGGAATTAAATTACAATCTACTTCTTTAAACTTAGAGATTTTAAATCATGCTCCAAAGCTAAATTGTAACGCTGTAGTGATGGTGCTTGCTGTGTTGGTATCCTCAGTGCCTCTTTGCTGTTAATTTACCACCAATTTTTTAATCTCTTCTTCTTGATCTCAACAGGCAGTTCTGATGAGTCACGTGTTGTAATCATCTCAGACAGGAAAACTGTTGTAACGAGAATTTTTTTAGATGCCACAGCAGACTCATGTCTGTAAGCAACGAATAAAATAATGAAACCAATAACAGTCTTTTTAAGAAGTTTTCATTGTTGTGAATTGTGTCAGGTGATGAGGCCATGGAGGCCATGTGTTATCTCCATCACTTCAATTTACTTTCCACTGTTGTCGGCCTACTGGTACTTTTACTCTGCATCCTCCTTTTTACCTCAGCCATTTCAGTTTATCTGCAGAAGCTATGTTAGTTCCCCTCCAGGTCTAGTCTGAATGGTAACTGTTCCTCTAATCACTCCCACATGTGCTGTTGCTCATTCTGGGCTATGTCCTCACATAGTCTGACAGACCTCAGTCTACACTGATATATGTGTGTGTGTGCGTGCATGTGAGATACAAACCACGAGCTGAGAGACTGTAAGGAAGCCAGGAGAGGTTGTCTGGCACAGAATGAGGATAATGATGTGATTTTGTTCCTTCATCAGAAGAGCATCTTTACGTATGCACAGGCTGGGCACCATGTGTGCATGACATTTGTGTCAATAAATCAAACTCAACAACCACCTCCTTAATATTTCTTACTCACAAAGTCATTTTGAGATCCACTTGATCAGGTTTAGTTTTAAAATAAGTTTGCAAGTTTGTTTCAATCTGAAACAGTCTCTCCCAATGATGACACACTGTATACTCCGTCACATTCAAAACTCTCAGTAGCATAATGAGATCAATCAGGGATCAATATCATTCGATGCCCAGGCACGAATGTTTGTTTACTCTTGCTTCATTCATTTATCTGGACACATTTCCAAGATGAGGTCGCTTTTATCTAGTGATGATCTAAATTAAGTTGCGGTAATTCTTCACCACCACTATAGCTCATCTGAGGTCAAGGGGGGGTCAAGGGAATCCAAGTAAGACAGGGAAATATTTATTTTCACTATAATTCCATCTGTAAGGAACACAGCCATAGGATGTGTGACTGCTCTGGTCATTATTTTCATACATTTTGTGCAATAAAACATCAAAAAGCAAAATTGTTATCAGATGAGGACAGCATCTTTTTAAAATTGGGGTCTGTGCTCTAATTTGTGTTGGTTCAGAGGTCCTTGGTATGAAAAGAATTGGGAACCACTGAACTAAGACACTTAAACAAGAATCAGCAGACAGATGCAACATTTGCACATACAGCATATGCTTCTTCACCAAAACATCCCCTTATTCCAACACATTCATCTCAATATGAACAGCTGCTTTTCACTTCAAGGCCTAATCAGCGTCTGGCCTAGCTTCATTTTAATACTCAACAATTCAAATACTGAATTTGGGAGACCAGACAAATAACATTTATGCCAAATTATGTCTTCATCAGTCAAATACTGGTTTTCTGACTCACAGCTGCAGATGTGAGACAAGACATTTCTCTGAAGCAGGGCGACACCTCCAACTTACCATACCTGGAAGCATCAGCATGCACATAGCTCGTAAGAACCATAATCTGTGCCTCTCATTATCTGATTACAAAATGTCCTGAGTCAAGAAATCTTTGTTTATCCTCCTTGTACAACAGATGAGTTAATACGCCATTACAAAGGACCACCAGTACCGTGAGTCACAAAAAACAGGAAACACGGAAAATCAGGCAAAGGTACATTTTGCATACGGACGTATTACATAAGTAATATACTGGACCCAAACATACACAAAAATTGTCCACATTTAGTTTTTAACGGGACGTGACTCAAAGGTGTTGCTCTCATTCATGCCTTCTTTTTAACCTAAAATGAAATCAAGCTGAATTGTGTGAAAAGACATAATTTTCTATATAATGCCATCCAACACTAACAACATGTTTGTTTGTTGTAAGTATCAGTAATACTGAGCAATAAACAGGAATGAATTTACGCTCTGATCTAGATATGGGTCACACCCATTTCCTGTTTCCTCCTGACTGGCCTTCACTGGCAGACGTTCCATCAAAACAGGCCTTACTTTCACTTTGAGACACGTGCTACACATTTAAATGGCCTTTTAGTTAGGGTATGGTTATCAGTTAAATGTTATTGATCGGTGCACTGAGCCCTAGCTGAAACAGAGCTATTTAAAGGAGTCAGTGATTGACTGTAGAGGGTAGTCTGAGGTGCAGAGCTGGATGACGGCAGTGTTGACATTTAGCTTAAACTTTCAGCTGACTTTTCATGCAGTTTTTTGTCATGTCAACTAAGCAGAACTTTTTAAATTGACATGGGAATCATAAAGTCAAAAACAGGCTTACTTACCGGTGCTGGTCACTCTTGTGAGTGCTTTTTGTTAAGTTCAGGAACCAGATGAAAGCTCTTCTGCTCTTGGAGTACCCCCTGTGTGTGTCTTACAGCCAGCTGGTTGCAGTGGTGAGGTGCACCATGGTACAAAGCAGTCAACCCACCACTCTGCAGACTGAGGAAGTTCAGATCATTGGCCTCTCTGAGCAGCAGGCAAGTCCCAACTTGTCATCTGTATCTGGTTGCTATGATAAGCACTAAACAGTGCTGTTAAAGTGACTTACACAGGTCACTGAGCGCCACCGAGAGGATAAACGGAGCACTTACAGTACAGTGGAAAACCTGTTAACCCTTTGCTTTCACAAAGATGTTCATGAGTTGGACTGTTCATGCACTGATGTCTGGCTGTATTTTTTAGGAAGTTGTGTTGGTTATTTCAGGTTTTATAGACCTTTCTTAAACAATTAATATTCCTTTTTTAAGGGCTACAGTTAAAATTAAAACTAACAAAAGTTTTTGCAGAACTTACAACATTGAATGATGCATTATAATAGCTATATTGAGCACTGAGAGAATCCTGTGGAGCTCCTTTTCACTACAGGTATACTGATGTTATGGTTTTAACCACTGTAAATTGATCTATGACTCTCCATGACAACTTTAAAAATGGAGGCAGAAATTGACTTAATCCAACCCTTAACTATAGCCAATTTATTTTCTGCAACTGTGTAGTTTTATACTAAGACTTTCTGTGCCTTCTCCCACTGACCGACAGTGCCAATGAGAATGCTTTACATGCTAGCGTGTAGCAGGAATTGGAATGGAGCAGTAACAAAGTGCACATATGGGATAGGAAAAGAGTTGCCACAAAGTTCCTAATATCAATGATTTTCAGACAAAGCAAAAGGCAAAAACCACACTTAATTGATAGTCAGAAGAATATGTTTAATAAAAATAATTAAACCTCAATTTCCTCTATAGAACTTCATAGAAAGTAATCCAATAAATTACAAATGACTTTTAAGATGCGTTTCCTGCACTACATAAAGAATTATTTTAACTACACAGACCACAATTTGCAAATATTACAACTTTCCAATGAAAAAAAAGAAGACAAAAACTGACCAGGGTGACAATTGAATATTATCAAGCTTCAGAACCCCCAACCCCCCCCCAAAAAACCCACAAAACTCATGATGTTAGTTTTGTCATCTCAGTGATTACACATAAGAAAACGGAAAGAAAACCTCCCTGTACAGCAGTAGTGTGTTTTGTCATTCCTCTTGCATATCGGGCATGGTTTACTTGTGTCGGTGTTAAAGCGCAGATTCAACACTGCTTCCCTAATAATAGCAGTGCATTGGGAGTCCTCATACAATACGACCTAAAGAAAACAAAATATGAAAAGAGAAGCAAAATGAAAGCAAAAAGTCCAATCCTATGTCCACCATTTTTTTTCCATTTGTGTCCTAAAGAGGCTCAGCAGTCTTCAATCCATCTACCCATCGCTGTGGGGCAACAAAGAGTAAAGCAAAAATTGTTAGATCAATCACTTAGAGCAGAAATAGCAATGGCTGGGTGTTTGCATAAGGGCACTACAAGTTTAAAGAGAGCAGGGGTGCAGATATACAAAATGACAATGGCATGTTTAAGTTCATTGCTCAGACATAGAAAAATACTGTACTGTTAGTAATATTAAAAAATGCATTTGCATTGCAAGCAAAACCCATGTCGAGGTCTATATATATATATGGGAGACACACATATATATATAACAGGCATACAAGAAAACCACTTTAAAGCAACATTATAAATCAGATGTGTCTTCAGCCACTGGTCTGTTCATGGTTTCACCCACTAGAGAACGATGCTACAGCAATACTTAAGAGTTAAACAAACTGAGTTAATTCAGTGGGTTTCTCCAACACAGGAGGAGTGCTATGTCGCCCCCAGTCCAGATGGAAACCTCACTAAGGAAATAATTTTGAAACGTGTGTCTAACAGTCCACTGTGTAACAGCAGTCCTAGAGCAAGCACTGCTGTGCCTAGAGAAAGATACAAAAGGTACTTCGGCTTGACCAGTGTTCCAGTGTTTATGTGTATTGGGGTTACTGCTGAACATGTGCAGAGATGATGAACAAAAATGCACAAACATGGAGACTGAATCTGAGTAGTCTGTCAAATAGAAGGTGAATGAGAGAGTGAGGTACAGGATAAGGGCACTTCTACATCTAGCTGAAGCTCCATTCATCAGCACAACAGAGTCAAGAACAAAGTGAAACACACGCAACCAAGCTGCAAACTCCCAGCAACACAAGCTGCTATTATTTAGCCTTTTCTAAAGCTAGCCTGACTAAAAATGTGTTTGAAAATTTAATACTCAAATACGATGACATTTACTACAATCTTAGCCTGGATTTGAACTATTTTGTGCTTGTACCAAGTGTGATCTGTAAGACTTTGGTAGACAGGTGGTCATGCAACACAGCATCCAAAGGAGTGTAATTTTTTCCATATTTCTAATGAGACATGTTTAAAGATTTAAAACACTGTAATGTGTTTTCAACTAGTCATAATTTACAAGCCCCCCCCACCCCCTTAAGACACAACAGTCAGAAACGGAAAGTTATGTAAGCAGTAGATACACTGGGTGAGATGAGGAGTCCAGCCAAACAAGATAACACAGTGGAAGCTCTCAGTAAAAGTGAGCTCAAACACACACATTCCAGCAGAAAAAAGGACATTAAGTACATGGACAGCAAGAAACCACTCCCATGTACATGTACATGTGCACAGTGAAGCCAATCCATTTAGCACAGTTGAGGTAAAATGCAGTCAAATACGCTGGGGTTGTAGTAATAATATCCATTTCTTCAAGAATCCCGAATCTTCCTCAACACAGAGACAACTAAACTCTGTCAGGACCTCACAGGGTCAAAGGGCAGTTTTTTGGCACACAGTAAAACGTTGTTTTCTGTCCCCACAGCTCAAGGAGTTTATTAGACTCTGACACTGTAGTCAGAATCAACAGATGTGCAAGTGAAAGTATATGCTTACTGTGAGTAGCTAAAGTGCACCTTGGACATTTTGTAACATGTTTGTAAGGTGATGGTGAAAATGAGTTTCAAAAATGAGATTTCATGTGAAAAATGAAACCTCTCAAAAAAGAAATCTCAGCAGACAATAGAATTATGGCCCATTTTGAATGACTTAAGCTTAAGTTTGATGTGTTTGATTGAAAAAATAATACTTGTACAGATTTACCCCAAGTTGAAGCCTTGTTACAGAAGGAGCTTCAGGTAATTCTGCTTCCAATAAGGATGCAAGTGAGTGCAGAAATAAACTCTACAAAATGATTTGAAGGTAAGTGACAGGAAAGTGAGTCTGTGTGAGTTGTGCACTGGGGTGGAAACATGGCGGACAAAGAATCTACAGCTTCAGTGACATTCATTAGCTGCCCAAGTTATTGCTGACATATCCAACGTATGATCTGCAAAGCATAAGTGTCAACAAACCTGTGAAAGTACTGAATATTTACAAGAGAAACCAAAGTTTTTGTCAAGTGTCATTCTCCCAATCCCCAACAATCAAAATATATTAATAGTACAGCTCAACGAGCATGTTGATGTAGTTTCACTTTTTTTAATAAAATTAAATCCTGACATAATTACAATAATGCCTGTTTTTGTTGCAATTGTACATAATTGTGTGGTACAAGTTCACAGAGATCAGAAATCTACTAAAGTCTGACATGCAAAATGTCTCAAAACAAGACTGTACCTTGTGAACAAAAACTGAAATTTTATTTCAGTTGCTTTTAAGTCAGTTTTTACTCTTTTTTTTGTTAGATTTTTGTAGTCTTTATTACACAACATTTTAGTTAGTTCTTATATTTACATGTAAAGAAATCGCAACATAAGTGCTGGAAAATCCATATATGTGAATATATGTATACATTTCTAGGCAATACATAAATAAATTTATAATTATATATTCATTGAATCAGTCCTCATCACTGGAGTCTGAATCATCTGATGAGGAAGAAGAGCTCCCAGACTCCGATGAAGATGACTCGGCTTTCCCCGAACCTTCAGCACCGCTGTTTTCTTTTTGTTCTGCTGACTCTTCTTCTTCTTCTTCTTCGTCCAAAGCCTCTCCTAACTCCTCGTCATCCTCCTCTCCATCCTTCTCTGCCGCTGGCCGCTCTGTCTCCTGTGGCGACGACTGAGAGGCATTCTGAGGAGGAGGGGTGGTGTCACTGTTTGAGCTCTGTGGCTGTGTGGCAGACACAGGAAGGTTAAGGCCTGGAGTGAGAAGCATCCCTGGGTAAAGCATACTGGAGAGTAACAAGGGGTTAAGAGACAGTGGGTGACTGGAGGCTGCAGATGCAGTTGAAGCACTTTGTGGGGCGGTGGCAGAGGAACTGGAGCTGGAAGTGGAGGAAGGAGTCATGTTCGAGCCCTCTGTCCTTTCTCCTTTGGTGTCTGAGGTGTGAGGCGGTGCTTTAGAGGCAGACGGCTCTCCTGATGCACCGCTGGAGGTTCCCGTTGTCTTCTCCTCAGAGCTTCCTGTGCCTTCCTGAGCAGGCTTCCCAAGCAAGCTACTCATGCCAAGCAAGTTTGGTAACCCAGCCATACCAGACAGCATCATGGGAAACATGGCAGCTAAGTTACTTGCTGCCATGTTGCTAGTGTCGGACGGCAGCCCCATCAGGCCTGTGGTGAGCTGCAGGGACTGTAAGCTCTGGAGGTTTTGCTGGAAGGCCTGCAGGCTGGTCAGGTCCATTCCAGAGAGTAGGCCGTTGGCCAGCAGGGGGTTCAGACCCAGGGCAGACGCTGCTGGGTTGGGCGCCGCCGCCGCTGCTGCCGCTGCCGCAGCTGCCGCCTTGGCCAGAGGATTCTTAGGTCGACGTCCACGCCGGCTCACCTCCTCAGGAACGATGGGTCCCGTCAGGATCCTGTCAAACATGCTTTCCGGGAGGTAACCCTGAAAGACATAGGCAGGGTTAGCAATTTTACAGACCGAGCTAAAGATGATTACTAAAACTTGCTAAAACTAATATACTCTAGGACAAGAGTCCTGCAACTAATTCTACATTTTTTTGTTGACACTGTTTAGGCAACATCTCTCTAAAACAGGCTATGACTTTCGTAAGATAAGATAAATCTAGCTTGATACCCAGCGGGGGTCAATAAAGGCAGCAGGACAATGACAGAAATAAGTACAGATAAGTATAGAAAGTAAAAGAAAGAAATAATAGCGCTAATTAAAAGTAAAACACAAAAGTAAACTTACAGTGATGTGGTTACCAGAGTCAACAAGTCAATGTAGAGAGCAAACAACAGTATAATATATGACATGGTTTATTATTATAGTAGATATTCTATATTGTAATAAAATATATATTCTACGTTATAAGAAAGTTGCTTTAATGCAATAAGTCAAAGTAACAGTATAATAGTAGTATTATAATAGTATAATATATGGTATATATAATGATATAGTATGGCATATTAGATGTAGTATAAGGTGAGTAGTACAGCAATATAACAAAACAGATTATATTGTCAAATATAATATGGTAGAGTATGAGAGTACAGTGTACTATATAACAAAATATGTTAACAAATAGGGAGTGTTGTGTGGCCTTACAGGCCGTGGTCTCACTACAGTCTGATGGCAGCAGGTACAAAAGAACACGGTTTTAAACTTGGGTGGGTTGATCCTGTGGCTGAATGAGCTGCCCATCCGCCACAGCTCATCTTGGAAAGGGTGAGAGGGGTTTGCCACAATGGTTTTGATCTTGTTCCCCATCCTAGTACTTGTGGGTACTTATAAGATTCCACCCAGAGCACATCTTCTCCTTAGGTGACAACTGGGACAGGGGAGCCTCCTCTTTCTTTGGCAGTTAACCACCAGCTCTTTGGTCTTGCTGATATTGTGCATCATGGGACTGTACTGCACAATGAGACAACACTCCGCCTCATGGAACAGTTATCAGTCCGTGGTATGGAAACAGTTTTGGAAGGTCTCTTTGGGACCAAACCTTCACAGTCTTTGTGGAGGCTGCCTGTTACTTCACCAGTGGCTTGCAGATGGCGACAAGTTTTATCAGGTTGTTGTCTGATTCTCCAAGCGGAGGGAGAATCAGCCCTCTTTCGCGGTGACATGAAGAGATGCATGATTGTTTTCAATACATGGTTCACACATTGTTTAAAGTTTGTCAAGACAAGCTTAAAACTCCAGCTCCATGCTGGTATTTGAGGAGCTTGATGAGCGTAAGCAACCATGGTACACAGAGTGAAAGTAGGAAAGATAAGAAAAACAAGAAAAACAGCGAGAGAGCTGCTGCATCAACTAGCTGCCAGCTGCTCTTTGCCATCTTGAACATGTAAGAATTTGCTGGTGGGCAGTTAGTTGTGTTATGTCATCAGTATTTACTGGTGTACCTAGTAAACCGGCAACTGACTGTATATAGACATTGTTCAAAACGGCTTTTCTTGTTACAGTTGAAGGTAAAGTTTTGATCTGATTGATGTGTTACTTTGTGACTCACCGACTGTTTGACAACATCAGCCCATTCAGGTGGGACTCCGTATTCGGGATTCTCCTGAAGGAATCGGCACAGATTCTTCAGAGGAGGAGCAAAGGCTCCTCCAACCTGCAGGGCAGGTTAAAGGCAATGTGAACCCAAGTGAACAACAGGCCAAGACACATGTTTCACAAAATATCACTTTCACAACCACCTTTAAAAGGCAGCAGTATCTGATTTTCATTATAGAGGATAATGTCAAAGTTACAGCATACCGTTTTAGAAAGTGAACCTGACCTTTAATGGTATAGTTGGTGGAGATGACTGTGAATTTTGTGGTTAAGGTCATACGCAAACTCAAATACAATACCACACACAAACACACCTTGCGTGCATTTCTCCTGTTGATGATCTGGACCCTTTCCTCTCCTGTCAGGCTGTTCACATCTATCTTGTTTGGGTTCCTGCAGCGGTGCCTCTTCTGCTTGGGACGACCATCCTGGAAGTGGAACTGCATTTGCATCTTATTTACCCCCTGGAAATGAAATGGAAACATTTTCATGTGAAAAGAAAATGTGTACCTGCACTCCCTTTTCTGTACAAAGGAACTGCTACTTGTTACATCTATTACACTGTCAAAATGTGGATGAGCTTACTTGCCAGCGAACATCTGTACACATATCAATCTCTCTAAAGGTACAGTACTCCATAAATATTAATAGCTATTACTGCAGGTTAAACATGCCATATCCATAAACAAATCTTATATTAACCTTTAACTAACTAACTTTCTGTAACACTACAGAAAAGAATGTTTACATAACTAACTCTTAGGAAGAAGATGATTGAGAGACGAGGTCTATAAGATGTACTCACAGGGATAAAGGCTCCTGTGTCTGCCACAAAGCCAGGGTGCTCTTTTAGCCATTGATCAAGATCTTTCCTCCTGGGAGCGTCGTCCCCAGCAAGCCGAGTGCCATCTTTAAGGTTAATGACAGGGACCCTGCTCTCGATATCTCCGGGGACCTGACTGGAGCTCAGCACAGGGGCCACAGCCATGCCCACCTGGCCAATACCACCCCACCCTTGAGGCACCTGTTGACACATGAGCACAAAGAAAAATTTATATAATTTACATTACAATTCATCATATATAGCATGCATGTATAAAGTATACGTCTATATATATACAATATAAACATCAAACCATAATTTCAAATTTGAAGCCGAACATTTGTGGCACTCCAGCTTTTTTTACAACGAGGAGCAAAAGATAACTGCATACCTGATCAGGAACAGCAGGGACTCTACTCCTATTCATGAAGAGCAGGTCCATCCCCTCAACATTCTTCCTCCTTCCCCTCCTCTTCTTAACCACTGGCTGGCTGTCCAGTGCGCCGTTCAGCCTCATCTGACCAGTAAAATCTGCAGGCACTGCAGAAGAACCAGCATGTAAGCAGTGAACTATTGTGCCAATGTTTGCCTAATTTAAAGTTATACATATGTATTTCAGACCGAACATAGACATTTTCTGTTCCGTAAAAATCTGTGAATATAACAGAAGGTGACTTGGCAATGCGGTTTCCAATTCAGCATAAATCATACTTTGCTGCCATCTAGTGGTGGCAAAAACAGAATGGCCTCACCTCAGCATAAGCTGACTTTAACATAAACACAAATTTTCATGTACTTGTACTTGCTCTATTTTAAAAAAACACACCAGCCTGGAAGCTGCACTGAGGCTTAGTGATGTCAGCCAGTCCTGTGTCCGAGGCGCTCTGTAACTCGTGAAGCCGGGCCAGGTACTGCTGCTGTGCCTGGGGCCCCTCTTCTGACTCCAGGGGCCTTTTCAGAGGTAGACCTTGTTTCTGGAAGGTCAACTTCAGACCTCCCTCCTGCTACACACACACAGACCAACAAAGGTGTTAGGTATGTCTAGAGAGATGTATAGTCACAGGAAAAGCAAAGAGTTAGAAACAAGGAGAAACAATAGTTCATTTTTTTTATTTCTTCTCAGACTGTGCATTCCACATGGGATATTTCCCTGCCCGTCTGTCTATCCAGTGATCCATTTTCATGTATTTAATTCTATATTCAGGAAGGTATTCTGAAATTCAATTCCCGTAACAAGCCATCATCTCACTTCCAAGAAACTAATATAAGATCAAACATTTCTCAGGTATTTTCTTGTTAGTAGTGGGACACATGGACACACAGTGGGTAGTGACTAGTAGGGCAGTGGGTAAAGGCTATTCGTAGTTTGAACTGTAGTGGGAAGCCATGCTAAGGAGGTAGCCGCTGTCAGCATATAAAGACTTTAAAGCGGTGTTTGAGGATCTGCAATGGTAAAAATCAAACAATCTGGGAAAAGATCCTTATCGAAAAAGCAACACAAAAGCAAGGAATAAATGGATGCAAGTATGAAGGCTGCCAAGTTAAAAGCCACGTTCCCTAAAAGCACATTAGAGAACACCCACAGCCGAGATTCTCCATTTCAATCAGATTATAAGCAAGACCCCTTCAGTATAGAGAGGCTTCAAACTGAACCTTGTTATATTCTCATGACTGAGTGATTTGTGCTCATGTAATCACAGCCTCAGAGCACAATTCAAATTGAGTGTGTGGGAAAAGAGAGGAAGGCTGCTATTAAATTAATCTCTCCTCCTGCCAGGCAGTTAAAACCACTAATCACACCCAAAGGAAAGAAGGAAGAAAACCAGAGGAACATGCTGAACACGGCAGCTAGCACTGGTCATGGCAGCAGAAGTGGTAGGGTCCTACGATTAGGGCGAAGCGGAGGGAGGAGGGGAATAAGGGAGAAATCAACATACGTCGTTGAGTTTTACTGAGAACTCCTTGTTTTCTGCAACATGCTTGGTCACCTTTGACCCCTGTGGCGAGGCAGAGGGGTCCTCGCACAGGCTGTTGGCGTTGTCCAGCAGCTTGGTGGTGTAGAAGGAGGCCACTGCACCTCCAGGCTCGTAGACCCGACGCGTTCCAGGCCACTTGCCCTTCAGCACTGCTTGGCAGATGCTGTCCAGGCGGTTAATAATAACACGATCCTAAATAAACAATACAGACCATCAGCACACTCAAACTCCTGTATCAGTTTGAATTTCCCCCACAACTATGCTTTAAATTTTCACATTTATTTGTTTTTACGATGTAAATAATAGATCGACAGAATTAAGTACCTCTCATATATAATGATCAATTATTACTTTAACATTATACCAACAGGGACATTTAAAGCAACGTTTAACGTGATTTCACATGCTTTGTAAGCCACAAGTGTTGTCATTCATCGTATTAAACAGAGACACAAGTGCAGTAGAGTTCACCTTTGGCCAATAGGATGCAGCGAGCATGTACCCTCCTCCTTGGAAAGGATGTGAGGAGTTGTTGGTGATGCCATTCTCAGCCACTTGTGTTTCATCCTGTGTAGTGCTCAGAGATGCCACACTGTCCTCATCAAAGCCCTTGACAGTTGCTGCTGCAGGCACTGAGAATGGGACAGGACACGGATACAGACATTAGAAACACACCTAAACCTTTCTTGGTGCACACGCTTCTTGGATACATTTTTATGCCATAAATAATTAGGATAAAACAGCAGGAGATTCAGGTATAATAAGTATAGGGAAATATGTCTTTGCTCTGCACAAAAAAAAAATCTTAAATGAAACAGCTTTTAGTTCAAGTTACTCACCTTTCTTCTTCCTTTCCTCTCCCTCACTTTCACTGTCATCAGAAGATGATGAAGAGGAGGACGATGATGATGAAGAGCCAGAGGAGCAGGACGATGAAGAGGAGGAGGAGCTGGACCCAGAATGTGACGAGGAAGAAGACGAAGAGGAAGAAGAGGAAGAGGAGCGTGATGAAGAGCTTGAAGAAGAGCCATCTGAGTCGGACTCTGAGCCACGCCTCGCCTCTCTCCGGGCCCGTTTGCTAGCCTTCTTGGGTTTCCTCTCAGAAGAGTTTGGTGTGAGAGGTTTGGTTCGTGCTGCCACCATCTGCCTCTCGCTGTCCCCTGTCTCAGACACAGGCTTCTCCTCCAGACCTGTGGGAGTAGCTGGTGCTTGAGGAGGGCTCCAACTCTCACCCTGCTTCTCCCTGCACTCCTCCTCCTCTGAGGCAGGCTCCTCTTTGGGTACAATTCCACAAGGCTCTGTGTTTCTCTGGGTGGGTGGAGGCTGTGGAGAGCCAGTCAACACCGAGCTTGTGGCCTGAGACTGAGGGTGTAGAAGCGGGGTTGATGTGCGTGATTGCTGCTGCGCCGATTTTGTTTGACTGTAGTTGCGTTGGGCGGCCATGAAGCTGAGCTCAGGGTCTCTCAGAATGTGATAATCTGTACGGCTGACGCCATGCTTAGCAGCACCGATTAGAAGGTCACGGTCATGGGTACCAGCTTCCCACCAGATGGGCAAGTCAGAGCTCATCTGACACAGAGACAGGCGCTCGTAAAGTAATGGATGACGAAGGACTTGTTCTCTCACTTGGCGAAGCAACTCTACTCTGTACAGGGTACGAGACGCTCTCTCCTCTGTGATAGGCTGGATGTTCAGAGATGGATCCACTGCAGAGTCTGGAACAAAGATGAAGAAGCGGGTGTCAGGGAAAGTGTGCAAGCTGAACAGCTACCACCCAAAGACCTGTTTGCGCCTGGAGTTTAAACATCACACTGTTTATCCTTCCACAAATGATTAACCTTATCAGCCCTTCCCAATCAGTACTGCTGAGCCAGCTTGTTTACTAAGGTGGTAACGACCTCGCTCCAGAAGAAAATCATTCCCAAATAGGAATGAATGCAGCACATACTATAGTCATCATCTTTACAGTGTATATGTATATGTAACATCAGAGCATTGTTCAAAATATAAAACACTGTGACGTGACCCTTAAGGCACGTTTAGATTATGTACCCTTATATGATTGATTTCACCATTTCTGACAGATGCATCACACAATATGCAAGACAATACAATATCCTAATTTATCTAATGAGCATCATTTCTTGTTGTGGTCATAGCACAGTATCAGAGGTTATATTGGTGACTGCTCGAAGTCAAAGACAAAATGTTGACATGCTCCAATCCTCTTCACTTCACATGTGTACAAAGACTGACAGATGTCTGCATGTGTGTGTGTGTGTGTTCATGTTTGAATAACTAAGTAGACTTCTGACCTCCCTCTTTGGGTGGCAGGCGACACACCCTTCGGCACATGGCGGTGAAAGCACACAGGTATTTTTGCAGGCTCTCGTCAGTCTTCTTGTGCAGCCGAGCCATGGCCCTGAACTTCGTCCAGTCGAACCGGCCGAGGTTTGGGTCAAAAACAACACCAAAAGTGGAGACCACACGATAGAAGTCAGCCTCTTCTCGCCTGGTCCATCTGGGGAAAGAGAAAAATTTACAGTGTAGTAACAAGCTCCGTAGACATTCCTTCTCAACCATCAAACCCTCAGAGGTCCAACCAAACGATCAATCGATCTGCTCCATGCTCTGACCTTTGCTGGCGTTCAATCTTAGCAGCCATCTTGGGGTTGAGGGTGTCGTTGAGTGTGGAGGGCAGAGGGCAGAGTGGGGCAGACAGTATCATGGTCTGCTGGGACTGAGACTGAGTCTGGTGGATTTGGAGGATCTGCCGGCTCTTGGTGAAGCGCTGAGAGGCTGTGATCAGACGCCTCAGCCTGGCTGTCAGCACTGAGGATGAGGGCCAGTAGATGGTTTCGCCTGTCTGTGGAACTGCATCTGGAGCAGAGTAATAAACAGTACAAAAAACATTCAAATTCTGAAAATCAGAGCACTGATATTCTCATTTTTGTTATTATTATTTTTTCATAAAATAGTAGCAAGCGCACTTCAATTTTCACAACTTTTCCAGAATTTCCCCATCTGCAGAAAGCCTGTTTTTCTAATAATCATAATAATATCACAATCACCTGTGGATTACAAGCATCTCATACTCACCTCCGGCGCTGTCAGTGACAACTAAGTCTCCAGGGGAAGAGGCGTCATCCTGCATGAAAAGACAGCATGTTTTTATGGTGTGACAAAACATCATATGCTTTATCAGAAAAAAATTGCCTCATGTGGAATTACCTCCATATCGTCCTTCAGCAGGGCTGGAGCAGGCTTGTACTCTGGATCATCCACATCACTACACACAGATAAAATTTGCATCATTTTTGTAGCATAGCAGACAAATTATATATATGTATATATATGTATGAGTAAAGCACATTAAAATAAAGGCCACATAGTGTTTCTCAGACTTAGGACTAGTGTGATGCACCCACCCATCCATGAAATCATTGCCTCTCTGTTCAGCAGCGATGGCCTTCTCATCTGGTCGTCCCACACGCTCTATGAAGCACAGGGTAGGGTCTGCACGAATAGTGTTGTACTTCTCATAACCTGAGAGTGCATAGGAGGATAAGCAAATACCAAAGTTAGCAAAGGATAATGCATGGAAAGTCTTTGAGTGGGAATGTACACAAGCTGGATGATTCCCACAATCAATGGATATTGATGGAAAACACACTCTAAAAATAGTGAAGCCAAACTTGGAAGGTATTCTGGAGACAGACAGTTGATTTTTGAGTCTCATTCAAAGGTTGTCAAATACTGACATTTTGAACTGGTGACTCAGGACGTGCCACAAAGCCAAAGCGTAGGTATTTGATGATCTGCACCTTTAATATAACTTTTTAGCTTTGAAACACTTAATGTACTTTTAGATACCAGGACTGTTTCACAGTAGATGAAACAGCTACTGACTTTGTCCCCCCCCCTCTGAGAAGTGACAGTGAAGTTAAGACTGGTTGAGTTAAACTTTAACTCTAGACCACATATTTCTCATTTGGATTACCTTATTAAATAAAAGAAGTCACAGAGAGTGCTGAGTGTTCTTACCATGCTTAAAGACACCCAGCAGCAGACACTTGTCAGAGATGGCATCCCACCACAGGGCTGGCAACTCAGAGTGGTCAGGATCTGGCACCCAGATCTTTATCTCACTAAAGAAGATAAGGTTGAGATTATTATTTCTTAATTAGCTTAATTTACTGATATCCAACAGTACTGTGGATTATTGTAGATATTTTTTAAACATACTGCATATTATAGTAGAATTTAAAACAGGAGCTCAAGCTGTTTCTTAAAGCTGCTCCCACTTGCTGTATTAATTTGCTGTTAACGTAATCACTTTCAGCTGCTCCCCATGAAAGGCTTTTATCGTAAAACACCAAAATAATAATTAAGAATCAGTAAACGCTTCCCCTAACTTTCCAATGTGATTTCCTGGTTGATAATTTTTAACTGCGCTGTATGGTAGAACAGTGAAAATAAACTGCCCATCTTTCACCAGCAGGTGGAGCTCCAGAACCGTCTAAGACATTTGGCTGATCAGATGATTCTTTCCTTCAACAGGTTAATGCCATGTGCTAATGAGCACACTCAAGGAGAAAAATGTCTGAACCAGATATTTCACCTTGATATGGAAGCTCTACTGTATATACATGTGGCGTGAAAGTTGCTGAGTTGTTGAATAAAGTAACTTTGTTTTCTCAATGCGAGTCTCGATCACTAGAAAAGGAAGTGTAGGCCAGGTAAGATAACTTTAAAAAGCTCACCTGGAGTCTGCACCATCCAGCACCTTCTGGGCCTGGTTTCCTATCACCTCTTGTTTCAGGTAGTAGAGCATTCTGACCCTGAGCAGCACCCTGCGCAGAGAAAACCCATTGGTCACAACAAAGCCCTGACAACGCACAAACGCTGAGCGAGCAGAACCAACACAGACAGACACAGACACAGACACACACACACAACAAGCTATTGAACACGATGCAAATGAGTGAAATGTCTGACAATTCAGATGTAATCCTAAAAGTTCACTGCTGCAGCATACATTAAGCATACATTAATTCTAACTAAATAATGTATAATATTCACATCTGGGTTCTGGGATTTTTGTGTGTGTTTAGATAGAAATCATTAGCTGTAAGGCCTTCCAAAGAGCAGGACACATACACTACATGTTACAATTCATGTTACCAATTCACGATAAACCTGATCAATTAAATCTGTAAATGATTACACTGGAGTTGATGTTACTGTATAGACTTTGTAGGGAGTCATGAGCAGCTCCGCAGCTACAGCTCTAATGACTGAACACACAGCCAACAGTCTCTCTCTTCAGTCGTCATGTGGTCGTGCACTGGCAGTAGATGAAGGCTGGTAAGCCTGGGAAGCTGAGGCTGACAAGGTAGAGAGGCTGACTCACAGGGGAGACATTAGCTCTGTGATGCATGATCACACATCACAGCCAGCAGGCTTTGAGCGACAGTGAAGTGGTGGGAACTGTGGTGCACTGGTGTGCCAGGCTGTAATGTCTTGTATGCCTTGAGATTTTGCTTCATGTTGTTCTGTGTAATCGTTTTATCAGAACACAAAATGATTTTTAAATTACATTAATGTTACTGCTGTTGGAAAAATGCAGCACGGAGATTTAAAGAATTCCCTTTACCCAAATTAAAACTTAACTTTTTTTCAAACCAAATCAATGCAAATTAGTTATGAAATTTCTGTAGTTACTGTAAACATCTTTCTTACTGTTAGTAGCATTAACTAGCAACTGTTGTCAGACTATTACTATTACTTTTCTCATCACTTTATAAAACAAATTATCACAAAGACTTCCATATTAATCTATCACTTCATGTCCTCATCTTCTGCCATAGCTCGTCCGTATGTGCTGTTCTCTTCTTGTGGACTGCCATTCTGAAATATAGCGTGCCAGACATTCCATCTTTCTTACACTGTAATTCAGCAAAATATTGTTATAAATGAGCCCAAAATCCTTCCCTGATTTACTGACAGGAGCAGGAAAAACTGCAGGGCTCCGAGGTCTGTCTGTCTGTGGGAGTGATGGATGTCTGTCGTGACCAGTCTAGACTTGTAGCTCTGGTAAATCAAAGTCTTGAACTTCCTCCCTCTCCTTTGTCCACCCCCCCCACCCCCCCATCCTCCGGTGTGACTGGACCCGCCCAGGAGCAGCTGCTGCTTCCTCTGCCTGTCAGCACAACCCTTCATCACTCCCTTTCTAAGCCTTTGTTAGTCAGTGTGTGTGTTCGTGATGTGGTTCACTCAGAGAGGCTGCTGAGGATCTCAGCACGTCATACAGTCTTACAGAAGCAAATAAGCCAAGCATGCATGACATGAGTGGCATGCAAAGAATTCCTCATGATCTGTTGATAGAAAAAAATGCGTTGAAAAAAACGGTTTAACAGCAGCACACAGTCACTGCTGTAAGTTTGATTCAAAACACATTTTATGTGCTTTCTCAAAACTGTATCCTACATGCCAAAGCACATTTAGTCACTTCTTTTCACATCTTTACTACAATATGCAGGAGGGAACATGTGATATTTATACAGCAAAAGGCACAGACAAGCTGCTTGAGGAACAAGAAATTCAATATGATGATCCGTGGTGATCAGATTTTCTGACCTGTTGGGTCTTTCAGACTTTAGGAATAATTGCCCATCAATTCGGATAGTTTCAGTTCCTGTGCAGGAGCTCTGTCCTACATTTACGACCCTGTTAAAGAAGCCAATGAACACTCCCCCACCCCTCACCCCACAGTCACATTCCAGGTCCGCAGACCGAAAATGCACAAGTCAGCAAACCCTGCTGACTGTGTGTCCCCATTTGCCCGGCATGTCACACATGAGACAATCTCTGGATTCAGCACAACTCAACCAGGAAACAAAGGAGAACTTTCTATGGAAGCTTCAGCTCTCTGCAGTCCAAAGCCCTACGGACACAAGCCCCCTTTTTAAAAAGAAGCAGCTATCATTTCGCTTTATATCTCAGTGACCCATGTTTTGATAGCAGCCAGTCTTTCCCCCTGTCTGTAAATAAGAGAGAGCTATGATGGCCATTAGCTGGGCTGAAGTCTCATTAAGAATCATATCAGTTAGTTGGTCTCGATGTGATGTGCGTTCATTAATGAATCAGTCGAATGTCGGCTCCAATAGATGTTTTAAGGTGTCCTAATTACAGTGGCTCAGTAGTGCCACTGTTAAAATTTGAGCCCCATTCAAATTGCATTTTCATACACTCAGGCTTGTTCTATTAAAAATAAACTGATGCAATCTGTGCTTGAAGAGAATAATGACCACATGCCAGTTGCTATAATAGCACAAAAGGTTTAAACACAGAGACAAGAACACGCTCTCACTCTCAAGAGAGAGAACCACACACCAATAGACTATGAGTTACCATGTGCACGGTAAGCAAGTTCAGTGCTCAAAAATATTAGACATTACAAATGTCTCTTCATCTAATAACACTATTTTGGATAGTGAACACGGATAGGAATATTTATCCTTTGTGCGGATGATACTCCTACTGTATTCTTACAAACAGCTACTTACAACATGTGAAATGGCAGGTTTTCTGTGAATTGATATGTCCTTATACTTGACGTAAACTGAAGCGGATTAAAGTATCAGCTAAGTGGGATAAGGAAACACCTACTTGTTGCAGTGGTGTTTGAGGTGTTTCTTGTAGCCGTCGTCCTGAAGCATATGTTCTGGGTTGTGCTTCCTGAGCCACTCGGCTTTGTGGATGTCGAAAGAGCTGGACTGGGTCTTCATCTTCTTTCCCTTTCTGCCTCGAGGGACCGGGGCAGATAGACCTAGGGGAACAAGAGGAGATTTATAAAGACATTTTGATTGTTTGAACCTCTACACGTGCCAATGTATGTCGTAAAAAAGTTCCAGTGAAATGTAGGCTGGAGGCCTTGAGGCTCACCCAGGTGATTCTGCAGCTCCTTGGTGCGTCCATCCTCAGTAGGGGCAATCAGGTCCCACATGAAGCTTTTGATTTTGTCATCTCCACGGTAATGGACCAGACAGTAAGACAGCAGGGCCCTGCAGATGGACTCCACATCCCACTCTGTCAGCTGCTTCTTAAAACGCCCATGTTTGAGGATATCCTTCCAACGACCCCACCTGGATATTAAGAGGGAAAGGACAAATTTAAGAAAAGGGCTGACGGACTGAAAGTATCACTTGTCAGGGTACACTGGGAAACTTATTGTAAAACTACACTAGACGTACATCGCTTTACAGCTGCAGTTATGGCAGCCCAATCATTTGTATTCAACAGGTATTCATTTTTTACTATTTTATTATTTACATCACTACTATTTTCTTATCTCTTTAAATCATCTCACCCATAAACAAGTAGGTTCTTTTCTACTCTGAAGCACTCAGTGCGTCCATAGCTGTTGAGGCGGTCGTGGTTTCGCCTGAGCTTAGGTTTGGTCTCGTCACTGTCACTTTCACCCTCTGAAAGCTCTGCCAACTCATCCTTCGTGGCACTGAATGGCCTTGTCTGCTTTCTGACACGAGGAGTGTCAATCACCAAGCTGTTCTGTGGAGAGGGAAAGGAGAGCAAGCTAAATTTCAGCAAAGGGCTTTTCAAGTAATGCAGAAAAAGGAAAACTGCAGCCCTTTTGTATCGTAGTGAGGTCAGCAAATCTTTGTGAACACTGTCCTAATTATGCTTTGCTCTGTACATTGTGTGATTTGTGGCGCAGTACATACTCTGCCGTTGACCATATCCACATCAATGTCAGCCTTTTTGGCCCATTTGTCCCAGAAGTTGGGGTCATCCAGAGAGATGTCTGTGCGGTTTCCAGATGCTACAAAACTAGCCTGAAAACAGATACAAGAATCGGATCAAACCACGACTACTTCTGAAATTCATCATAAGCTGCTACTAGTCAGAAATCAGTGACGACCAGTGAACTGTATCACTTGTGTTTGGGTGGTAGCATTTATGTTCTTCATTCACCTTGGCAAAGGTGGAACCTCGCCCTTCAGACTCAATGGTGATGGTCTTTGTCCTGCGCTGGAGGATCTGGTCGATGTCCTCTTCACAGAATTTGGCCCCTTCATCCTCCTCATCCATGATGGCCCCGTATGCACCACGTCGCAACAGATCTTCAATCTCCTTCTTAGACAACTGCTGCTGCACTGCCTGAGAGGTAAAGACATTTAGGGCCCAGAAACTACATACAGTAAATAATATTAAATTATACTGGTCTGACACATGATAAAACAGACCTGAGGCGCAAGTACTACATAATGCACAGCACACACATAACTTCACAATTTTCTAAAACAAGGTACTGTCAAATACACAGCACAAACGCAAACACAGAAATGTTGGGTTATTAAAATCATAACCTCAGCAACCCTGTGCATACTCCCAGCAGCTGTTTATTGTGCAAATATGTTCAGTCAGACCAGATGTGGAAACCTGTTAATAGCTCAACCTCCTTCTACTTCAGATGATTCTCGGAGGACATCAACTGCAGATAAACATCCACCTACACACTTCACATGCTGTTGACACACTCCCTCACAGAGAGATTAGACTCTAATAGGATTGGTTACACTTCAAGCGGAAATTTTAGGAGTGAGCTCCAAGTTATCTGGTTTGTGAACAGCTCTTTTTCTTTGCTTGGCATTTTCTAGTTGTCTGCCATCTGTTTTCCTCTGATGTCATTCAGGACTGATTACATTAAGACAATAGGAAGAAACGTTGTGTATTTTGTTTTCATAATTTCAATCATTCTTGCATGATGACAACAGGAAAGTTAGTAGTAAGTTCAGTTATTGGCTTGTTTAATGGTGCCATGACTGTCAAGTGAGTGCTTAAACTTGAGTCAAGTTTCAGATCTACCTGTGCTTGAAGATTTTAGTCTACTTCATGTGATACTAAACTGAGTAGGACAACAGAGTGGATAGATCTAATTAGAGTAAACAAATAAACAGAAAGAAATTTAAAAAAAAGAAGGGTTTAAGAAGAAAACATGGATAGCAAAAGGGCCAACAATGAGGGTCACAGTATTAAATCTTGTATTCACTGTTCTATAATTATCCTAGTGCCAAACCAGGCTTTTGCTGCTTCCTGCTCGTTTGTGAGATGATTTGATGATGAGAAGGTTGAACTGAAAGATTTCATGTGCGGCCAAGGTCAGCTTGGGAAATACATGGTATTCATCTCTAGCACTGTCTGAATACAAATACTCTGCTTTGAAAATTCACTGAACACAATTTCCACGACTAAATGATTTAAATCCCTACTTCTATTCCAGACTATCTGGACAATTCTCAAACTTACCCCTCCCCCAGCACCTCCCCCCAGGCTGTTATCTCGGCCACTCATGCTCTGCAACACGGCTTTGTCCAGGCCCAGCTTGAGGCTGGCGCGATCAAACATTTCCCTCTCGTACGAGTTCCTGGTGATCAGACGGTACACCTTCACTGCCTTGTTCTGACCGATTCGATGGCAGCGAGCCTGGGCCTGAGAAGGACAGAAAAACCTGAGTTAAGGGCACTGTGCATACAAGCAGAAGCATTTGTGTTCATTTCTTTAGTGTGACCCAAATGTCAACTGATACTAAATGATGATAACTTTAAAAATTGAGCGAAATTTGCATGTGTTCCTGAATGGACGCAGTGCAATGCACTTGGTGAGGAGTCTTGTTGTCAGTTACTCTGGTGAATAGATATCACGTAAACAAGAGATAACCGTAAATTATCTAATACCTATACATTAATAATAAAAACCTCCAACAGTATGTTGCATCTGCTGCTAAATAAGTCTGTGCGTGGTGGTGTTATACCTGCAGGTCGTTCTGTGGATTCCAGTCAGAGTCAAAGATGATGCAGGTGTCTGCTGCTGTGAGGTTGATGCCCAGGCCACCAGCTCTCGTACACAGAAGGAAAACAAAGCGTTCCGAGTCGGGCTTACTGAAGCGGTCGATGGCTGCTTGCCGCAGATTCCCACGGACACGTCCGTCTATCCGCTCATACAAGTACCTGCAACAGGAAAAAACATAAATAAATAATGCACGTGGACACACAATAACAGGGTCTAAGAGATTTAGGTAACAGTTTATTTTTAAATGTAATGAAATAAGCTTTTAATAACATATGTTAACCTGTTACAACGCTTAATATTCCTAATACTTACAGACTAATTCTTTAAATTCACCCAACACAATTATTATTTTGCCTCCCTTCTACACCTAAGAAACACTATCTTCACTATCTTCTTCCTGGTTGGGAGTAATCCACTCCCAGCCAGAAGAAATTTTACAGAAGCTGCCGTTTGTCTGATGTGGTGGAGCCCTGAGGGCTTCTATAACCTGTTCCTGAACCCTGTCTGAGGTCTCTGCTGCACAGCAACTCACATGTTTACAATAGTTTAGGGTTTGCTCTAGCTGCTGGTGGGAAACCAGAAAAGAAAGATTAAGAGAGAGAGAAAATGAGACCTGTGAGCAACAAAGGGATGTTGAGAGATAATGGCCAACAAATAAGTCAAGTGAAATGAAAAAGGCTGAGGAGTGAAAGTTGGGAGGTTACAGTATAAAAATAAATCAATAACCCAAGCTCTATATTTGTGATCAGTAAATTCCTAAGTGGTATTAAAGTCTAAACTTAATGGCTAGTTGTAAAGATTTCCCAATGATTGTCTTGCTAAATGTTTCTGACCACTCAGTGCATTTCATCTATTTATGGGGCTCAAGACAGAACTGACAGTGACTGAACCAGACACACAGAGAGGTAAGCAAGGTGAGAGCTCTTACTTCTCAAAGCAATGATCCAATGATGATTTAAACTGTTTGCAGTAGATTCTACAATTTGCTTTCAAACGATTTTCATCACATGAAGCTGGTACTGAGTGTTTGCAGTACACTGTACCAGGAAATCTTGCCTGTTATGTGCAAAGCTTCGGTGCTTCTTTTGAATGTTAATAAATGTGATAAAGCCAGAGAATGAGAGAGATTTTACATCTCTGACTAGCAGCACTAAGTTAACAATGAAAAGAGAAAAATCTTTTAAAACAAATCTTAAGTACAAGTTGATTTCCCTCCCACATGAACTATAACAGAAGACGAAGCGGAAGCCATCTGTTGTAACTCTATACTTTCCAATTCAAATTTTCATTGTTATTCATTACTGTTACTGTTTAATTTGATTTAAACCGACGCTGATTGAATATCTTCATACAGCTGATTTTTGTCTTCACTGCAATCCATGACGTTTGTTGAAAAACACAATGACTCCAAGAGATTAATGTAATTACAATCACTATCTGACCTGTGTAGGAATTCTTCAGTCTGAGCTGTAAACAATAAATCCCTCATCACCTGTCAAAACATTACCTTCTCTGAATGAGGTAGTCTTCCAGGATGTCCAGGCAGCGCACCATTTGGGAGAAGATGAGCACCTTGTGCCCTCCAGCCTTCATCTTAGGCAGCAGCTTGTCAATAAGGACCAGCTTCCCAGCAGACTGTACCATAGCCTGCAGGTGAAAGTCGATGGCAGTGGGGCTATATACCTCCCTGAAGTCCTCCAGGATCTTCTCTTCTGCTCCTAACATGGCAAAGACACAGATACCATCGGCAACACTGTTTTTCATGCTTCTCAAGTTTTCGATGCTCAAAATTTTATTTCACATAATGCTCAAAGTATCTTCTTGAACATCAGGTTTTTACCATTTTTTCTGACAAAACAAATGCACAAAACAAACTTTAGAGGCACATCTTTGCAAAAGGCTTGTCTTGCCTCTGAATGTCAACTTTTTAGATGTCTGTGTAACATAAATTACATAGCAAAATTGTAGGAGTATGTGCCATACAAATAGTGAGCCTAAAGATGTGTAACTGTGATGATGTGGTTCAATTAAAAAATGAACAAAGACAAAACACCAGACAGATTCAGTGCACGTGCAATATCTGCTAAATCCACTGAGATTTTCGTGGCTTTTTTAAGGCAACATTACCAGTGTGCAGTCTCATGCAACAATCACTTAAGGTATCAAATTATAGTGAGCACCTAAATCTTCTAAAATGAACCCACAACACCTCCTGAAGACTAAACAGGAAATTGCTGAAGTGCAGACCTTCTGTTGCAGTACATTTCCACTATATTTAACAAAGTTAACCTGTATTTAAGCTGAAAAAGGTATTATCCTACCTTTGATGAGGTAGGGGTGGTTGCAGCACTTTCTCAGCTCCATCATGGTGTTGACCAGGTTGGGCATATTTGCCTGGCCAGCTCCTTTAGCCAGGAAAGAGAAGTTCTTCTCTAGGATAGCGCGGTAGTATTTCTTCTGAATGTTGGTGAGTTCAACTTCGATGATGGTCTCCTCTTTCGGAGCCAACTTCTTCTCCACGTCCTCCTTCAACCTACGAAGCATCATGGGCTTCAGGATACCCTGAAGCTTCTGCACCTATGGGCCCAAAAATGAAAAGAGTTATAGTTATCATGCTACAGCAAATGTTGTGGGATTGTGATATATACTGCAGAGGTATACAGGTGGCTGTGTTTATATTAGCTTTGATTAAATCACAATCATAAATATCAGAAATCATAAGTACAAATCATAGATATAAATAAATGGGTTTCCCATTACCAAGCTGATAATAATTTAGTGTATTCAATTAGAACCAGCATTTCAGTTTTCTTTCCAGTTTACAAATTTTTATATTGGACATGTGGGAACGTGTGTTTCCTGACTACAACAGAGGACACAGAATATTACCATTAAAAACAATATACATTATGTAAATAATGACTTTGTAAATGCTGAACTCAATGGTAGATGCCTGCTTATTATCTACAACCAACTCATCAAAAATCAAACAAGAACAATCTGTACTATTACATAAAAATTCTTATGACTCATCATATGCTGTATATTATTGGTATCTAAAGAATAGGTCTTTATGTATATATTCAGTTTTACCACCAGAGTTCAGAATGAATTTCTTTGCCTTTGATGCAGAACCACATTTCCAAAATCAAGAATTTGTACAAGCAGTACAGCATCACAGCTTAGTTACTACTAGGCCCCCAAGAACGGTCAAGCTTTAACCAGCTTTCTTTTTTTATTACCAATACAGGTCCCTGTTCAACATCAGATGTTACATGTTGAAAAAGTACCTTTCACAGCACTGTTAACTTTTACTATGAAAAGGATTTCACATTTCCACTTGCTCCAAGAGCTTCTAGATTTAGTACCATGTGTTGAGCACTAGCTGTTCCAAATATTCTAACCTTCAGCATTGAACCACACTTGTGTTGTACTGGTCTTTCCTCATGCATCACTTTAGTGCTTTCGCCTTAAAATGAAATGCCAAATAACTATATGTAGAAGGAAAGGTTAAAAAAAAAAAAAAGAAAAAGAAAAAAAAAACCTCTCTCTTCGATTCATAGATCAACAACGAGTAGCATAATACCCAATTATCTGTTATCATTATTCACCATATGTTTTGTGTGTGTGTGTGTGTGTGTGTACATCATGTCACTGTGGCCTAGTTAGAAAAAACCCCATTTTATGGGTTCCATCTGTACCAAGAGGATCATTATATCTGAGCATCGATGTGTGTTGTTTAGCTCCAGGAAACAGTAATTTGTGTTTCCCTAGAACATCTGGAAACAATAAGATAACAAAAACTGCACCAGAACCTCAAACACCATTGTCTAAGCTGTTTATGTGACGTGGATTTCTGATTTGTTTTTTTTATGCTGCATGTTCACTATAACATGTTGTACTGTATGTACACGTTGTACCATCGATACACTGTATTCATATATATTATCTTGCATCTGTGGGCTCACCTGCTCCTCAGTCTTGAGGTCGCCAAACTCCTGCATGAAGGTGTTTTCTGAGGGGAAGCGTGCCGGCTCCAGGAAGTGGAGCAAGCTGAAGAGCTCCTCCACTGTGTTCTGGAGAGGAGTACCTGTCAGCAGGACCTTGTGCTCCTGAAAGAGAACAAGAGACATGAGATTTAGCAGTGAGTCTCATTTGTTAAGAGCACCCTTGCATCAGAATGATTACTTTACTAACGATGCTGTCTATGATTTTATTTCATGACATACAGACATTAGACTGTATACTGTGGAGAGTGGCAGGAACTAGACACAATGTTTCAGCTTTGCATTTAAGTCAAAATATACTGAATGTGTTTTTAAACCTGTGAGCACAACAATGCAATTTCTCTTTAAGTGGATGGTATATCTACCAAGTTCATGAGCTTGAAGCCCTCTAGCAGCTTGCAGTTCTTGTTCTTGAGGCGGTGGGCCTCATCGATGATAACACAGCGCCATTCTATGGCATTGAGCTCGGGACAGCCTCCGAGGATCATCTCAAAAGTGGTGATAACAGCCTGGAACCTGTAGGCCCCTCTCAAAACACGGCCCTTGAAAGAAGAAATGGAGAGATGTGGGACAAATTTTGTCAAATTGATCAATCAAAAATTTCATAAAACCAATACAATTTTAGAGATTACATTTTTGATTTTATGCAGAACAAAACTGTGTCTCTTCTACAAGTGCTGAGCTGTTTTCTGATAAGATACTGTGAACACATTCATACCTTAGGTACTCCAGTGCACCCCTTGGAGGTGCTCTTCTTCCCTGTTAGAAGCATACTAAATTTGCAGCCTCTTGCTGTCAGCAAACACACGGTTCAGTTTAGATTTCATCAGCTATCTAAATGCACACTTCCTGGTTGGGAAGCTACTACAGTGTAACCAGGACATGTTTGTACACCCGCTGGTGAGTGTTTATGCTGTTTTGTTTATTTGTTTGTTTGTCTGTCAGGGGAGGCTTTGCTTCAGCCCGCCCCTCCATTTGTATCTATTGCCTTGACAACAATCCTCAAGGGATACTCAGTTATCCAGTAACCCCCTCCCACAGTCGGTCCAGCCAACAGACTGCTGTAGAGAAGCCTCTCGCTCTGATATGCCTGAGCAGCGCTGACAGCGAGCTCCCCTTGGAGGCTGCCATGACATCACAGGCTGCCTGGGAGACAGCCTGGTGGCGGCTCTGCTCTGTTATGCTCTCGCTCACTTTAATTCCTCCTACGGTTCGTCTGAATACTAAGAGCTTCTAACTGCCTGTTGTGACACATCACACGGCCTGCCAAACACAGAAAGCCTCTGCCCAAGGCTCACTAACTACCTAGCAGCCCGTTTATTGTAAGGCACGTGTCCTTCGTTCAATACTGTTATATGCTACATTAGCACAAAGAGCCACTAATTCATAAAAATGCTCTCAAGCACAACACAGTAAGGAGTCATGGGCTTTGTGAATAATTCCACTTGACTTCATTTTTTTTTTCATCTTAGCATTTTCTGCAAATTTCTGTATTTTAAATCTGTTACACTATTTAAATGTACAGATATTTTATAGAACATTTTGACATGACTGAATAACAAAGTCACAAAGTATAAAACATTTTTTGCTGTTTGCTCACAAATAGTACCCACACAAACTTTTTCTTTACAGAACATTTTTGCTTAGATATTCACTACCATTAAACTGCTGCCTACTGTCTTATTTTTAAAGATGCATCTGTGATAAGTGAGTTTGCTATATTACTTCCAGACTCTCAGTCTATCTAGCTTTGTGTTACACATGGTAATGACGTTCTGCTGTGCTTTTTCATACCCAACTCCTATTGTTGTATTTATATTGTTTTTAAACATGTCATTAGATTACTCACAGGACTTCATATCGCTGCTGTTTTCTAAAGCACTGTGATTATTTTAATCGAAGTGAATCACTACTTTCCGGTCCGGGGGTAGTGAAGTTGCTTTCTGTTCATCTGTCTTTGAAAGGGGAAGATTAGATATGTCAGGATGAACTAAAAGACCTCTCAATCCTCACGATTCCATTTGTGTTAGGTATGTGAGAAAATCTGAATGCCCAGCTGTGTATCCATGACTGAGTTTTGCTTGGCCCAGCTCAGAAGAAAAGCAGTGATCTTTCGTGAAAAACGCAACCCGCAATAGTTGCACTGCTATATCTACATTTGTCAGCCTAAAACATATACAATGTACAGAGGATGTTTACCTGACTTTCTGTACTGCTGTAGCCTTTCAATAATGGTACCTTTACGCACTTACTTGAAAATGCTATAATAAGCTCTTAATTCTGTCATGTGAGAATGATATATAATATGCTGTATATGCTGCACTATCCCAGCGCAATATGTTGGAGGTCCTGCACTGAAGGTCCCACTGTACTATGGCACAACAATGTATATGTATTTATGCTACTAATTTATATTTTTTCCCCTAACTATTTTGGATACTTATGTAAGAAGGGTATTTGTGCTCAGCGAACTAACACCCTGACTACAAAACATCCAGGAAAAAGGCATAAAGGTCTGTGTGCTTCTTGTCAAATTACCTGTGCATCCCTGAAATACATCTCATACTGTTGGAGCATCTGCCTGCTGACCATGCTTCCATGGTAAACGATGACATTTAGATGGGTCCAAGTACGAAACTCGCGCTCCCAGTTGGCAATGGTAGAGAGCGGGGCAATAATGAGGAATGGCCCTTTAATGCCCACACGATGGATCTCTTCTAGGAATGTGATGGACTGGATGGTCTTTCCGAGGCCCATCTCGTCTGCCAGGATGCAGTTTCGTCTGACAGGTGCAGATAATAATGGTTAGGACAAAGGACAATGTAAAGAGTACATCCCTGGTGTGTGCATCACACAATATGTGTGGGGATATGGATTTTTGTGGGAAATCTGACCATGCTGTTAGATATTATGTCTCCATATCACCAAGGTAAAGCAGTATCATGAGGATCTTTGTTACCTCTATCTTGTACTTTGGTACACAAATGCGTAGTGAGCTACAAAATGAAATTTAAACAGAGGAAAACAAGGTAACCAAGGAAAATGCAAAAATCTCATGATACTAATAGAATAAACAATGAACAATGCCAGAGAAAACGACATCATCAGCAATAATAACAGACCGAAGAGATGAGATACAACATAATGGCAAATGCACGTGCATTTGCTGCGTGGTGTACTCCGGCAAACCATTTATTCAGCTGTCCAGTGGGTGGGGGTATTTTGTCTTGATGCTAATTGCAACGTGCAGATATTCCCACTGGCCTCTTAAGCAGCTCTCTCGTCTGATGAATATCTTTGCGTAGGCATACAAAAAAATCCTGCATGCTCACACATAAAGCCAATTCCCAGGCTTAATGCAAACACATTGACACCATGTTCTCCAGACGTACTGTGCAGTGCTTCTTTTCTGATTGTGGGCGAAGAAAAGCCATTTTTGTTGCAGCAGTATGCACCTTGACAGGAAATTTGACTCACCTTGCAGGCCCAATCAAATAACACGAATACAGTCAAATCACAGCATGGTCTATACATGCACAAAGATCTAAACTAAATTATAGGTACGGGAGTATGTAGAGGGATGTCCTTTTGCTTGAGGTGTAAGACATATGCTAAAAGCTGTCTTTTCGTTTGGGAAGTGTGCTGCTATTGAGGCCAGCCTGGCTAAAGAGAGAGGCAGCATGTCCCTGTCCCAAGGCACTTGCTTGAAAAGCATAACAATCTATGATAACTGGACTGAAATATTTATTCCTTTAATTTCCCTTCATGTATTATATTGTTATATTTCATGCATGTGAGCATGTATGCATACACAGCACCTAATACTGACCTGTTGTACCAGTTGAAGAGGAGCCAATTGACCCCCTCTAGCTGGTAGTCCCTGAGGCTGTTGCCATTCCTGTATTCCCTGGACTGCTCCCTCTTCTTCCACAGATTGGCTGGGGGCCGTTCCTGAGTGACAAATTTCAATATTTTGAAATAAAGTCTACATTTACCTTTTAGATGAAAAGATTTCTAAGAAATTACAACATTTTATATGTAAAAATGACAATGATAGACAAGTGACTATCTTAGGAAATTCACTTGTCATGGCAGCTCACAAGAATAGAATAGAGTGCAAAAAGCAAAAAGTGTGCAAACAAAAACAAAGAGTTACAAAAAATATAGAGATAATAAATTAACAATTTACAAGTAAACACAGTACAATATGCAGCTATATACAAGTCAAAAATGTTTCAAAGTAGTCTGGAACCACTCCTATTATGTGGTAGCTGCATGGCCGTAAGTGTTTATGCATTTGTATGCTGATAAACTGGTGGATCTACAGTTATGCAGACATGCAATGTGTGAACTTTCCTGGTGGACAGGGAGGTCAATATGGCAAGAGGACCTGAAGATAAAAAAAGGACCTGAGAAAAAAATCTTTCTGGGACTGACTGGTGTATAGTCAGATGACTACCTATTATTTTATATTATACTATAAAAACAATCATTATTATTGTTTCATTGAGCAGAATCTATGAGTTAAAGGTAAAAACATGGTTCTCTTGAAGCCCTTTGTTTTCTTCTTCCTCCTGAGGTTTTAGTCTAAATAGGCTGTTGCCAGCTGATCTTAGCCAGGAAGTATCTTCAGATAAGTAATAAACAAACAAATAAACAATATTTTTGGTTTTACAGCAGAAATATCATTCACTGCTCTTTAAGTGACTGGTAGCAGGTGGTTCTGAGCCTTCTAAGTTTGTTTACATCGCTGTGTGAACGTACTATATTATATATAGGAAGAAAATGGAAATGCAGGGCCAAGTGAGGAGTATCAGAAGGCTTGGCTCACCATTCTGCGAGAGTCTGGCTTTACTGCCTGCAGCTGCTCAAACTCTTCAATCTTGCTTTGATCTACGTCGTCCTTTAGCTCCCAGGTGCTGTCCTCGTAAGGCAGAGAGCACCACTTCACCAGGTAGTACACCACCTCCTGTAGCAGTCAGAAGGAGAATTAGTGCTGCAAAAGACTAGAGCGAGGCCAAGCTCTGCTTTTATAATATTAACAATGGCTGCGAGGAAGCCCATTAGAATGGCCTTGGGCACTTCTGAGATACAAAGACATCACTAGAGTGGAGAACATACTGAAAGGACTGAAAACGGAGAAGGGTAAAACACATTCACGCAAGTAGACACAAATAAAACACACACAGAGGCAGCTCACGGATATGATTAACAAATGAAAGAGGATTTACTTTACCTCTCCTGTGTCTTTGTCCTGACAATACGACACCTCCAGCACTCGGTCTACTTCTACATAGTCAGGGTTAAAGGGCTCCTCTTCCATCTAAGAGACAGGAAGAGCAACAAGAGGGAATAAAAGCGAGTGAAAAGAAGAGAATAAAGCTAAGTGCCCACTCACCATCTGGAATCTGAGATAAGCATCACTGCTGTAAAGAGATTCAAATATATGCACACAGATGTGCCTGCCCACACAAACAAAACACAAAAAGTAAATTAAACCTCCACACACACACACACACACACACACACACACACACACACACACACACACACACACCATCGACATATATGCATGTACACTAAACACACGTCCTTGGAAAAAAAATGCACACCTGCTCATACCAAATGCCCAAATACAAGTACACACATAAAGACAGTATGCACAGTGTCCACACAGCCTTACATCTGCAAAGATGAGCGCCCTCTGTGCTTGTTTCATCTTGAAACGTTTGATCTTCTGCTGAATCCTCTTGTCCTTCTCCAGCTGTTGCTCCGTGGCCCACTCACAGTGTAGGTAGGAGCTGACACCCGCACACACACACGTGCAAACACAAACACACACATTCAGATTAATCTGAGAAACACTGATAAAATACCTTCTAAACAGCATCTGCAGCTAACAGGTGTGATCACAGATTGCAGATCTGGTTACAAAGTCTTATAAAGACATGCTTTCCAGAAAGTTGTTCATCTCCTCATGTATTATAATAATAATATTTGGTTTATAAAAATTACAGGGATTACATAAATTTTTCTGCATTTTTCATACAGCAAAACTTCGCAATTTGGCTTCATGACACGTTTATTGGTCATGTGCAAAAAAATATTTCTTTGGAATTTTTAATAACTGTTGAAAAACTGGATGATAACATATATGGCAATACTGAAAGCTGTCCCATAGCTGAGATGGTTTTGTACAAAACATACTTCTTATTCAGAATTCTTGGACAAAGCCTTCAGGACATTTGTTTACTATCTTTATCCAATTTTTGTTGCTTAATTTTTCTGTTGTAATTTTAGGGCATGCAATGGTAATGTTTGGAATGGTATCTATAAAAAGATCACACCCTTGCTTAAACTGGAACGATCACAGACATAATACATGTAAATATGTAAGCACACATTATAATTTCTGATATTTCTGCTATGGTTTAATTAAAGGAAAGCAGCGGCTAACTGAAAACTAACCACAAAGAGGCTACAACCAAACAATGAACTTACTAGTTTTTGTATTTGACAAAAAACTCCTCCACTTCAATGACCACTCCTGGAGAGACCTGTACAGAGAGAATTTAAGATTAAAACAACTAAGTAAGATCATAGTTGTATTATGCTATATAAAAAATATGTTTAAGATTTTGATTAAAGATATATATACACGACCAGTCAGCAGTTTGGACATACCTTCTCATTCATTTTTCCTTTATTTTTACTACTTTCTACATTGTAGATACATACTGAAGACATCAAATATATGAAGCAGGATATATGGAATTATGTAGCAAAGAAAAAAATGTTAAATAAGTCTAAATATGTATTATGTTTTAGATTACTCAAAGTAGCCACCATTTGCTTTGTTGACAGCGCTGCAAACCCTTGGCCTTCTCTTAATGAGCTT